>NC_079566.1:16421453-16491453 GCF_015846415.1 Triplophysa dalaica | reverse complement strand
ACTTCAAACATGCAGATGTTAAAATGTTATTTAGTGATACATACACCCGTTGAAAATAATCCCCAAACAATTTAATATACATTGTGTAAAACTGAATGAAAGGAATGTAAGATTGCAAACCACATGGGGAGTACAACAGAATGTAACCTGAATAAAGATGCAAAAAAAAAAAAAAAGTTGTCAACAGAATTACAATTGTCTTTTATACACACAGTTTAGAGGTTGGCGTAACATTCAAATTTAAAACCAATTGCATTTAAGTGGGATGGCAAACTCACTTCAACAAAAGCTGCATAGAAGTACTCCAATCATTCTTTGGTACAGCTGAAGGGATATAAATACCAAATGGGGGAGCATAGGGTTTGGTTGAACTGCTGAACTCAAACACACACAAAAAGGTAAATAATATCATTGGTGTAGTACCAGTTATTTTACAAAAAAAAAAGAAAAAAAAAAAAAAGCACTGTATAACACTAAATACGCTTTATCACAGACCAGTCGCGTTACGGATAAGTCCAGAGCTAATTAAAATGTAAACCACATGCCCAAAAAAAACCCTGGCAGAAACAGTTACATGTAAAACCGCTTGGCCTGTTTTGACGATGGAGAAGAAACAAAATATCAAGACCACAAGTAAACCATGTAAATGAGAACATGATATAAAATGAGTTACAGAACAAGTAGCAACATTTCTCAAAGTATAAAACGAGATTCAGATGTAAAACCGTCAGTAGACAAAGTAGTCCTTCTGTAATTGGAAACAGCCTTTCATTAACACAGCTTTTGATCCAAATGACCTGGATACCTAGCAATCACTGGCAGACGCATTAAACTTCAACCATCAGTTTCCCCCAAGGAAAGGAAATGCAACATGCTAAAGAATATTTGCACCACTCTTCAAAACAGAAATGGCAGGAAACTAATGTAATTTTGTATTTAAATGTAGAATGTAGAGTGTAGAAACATCTTATGTCTGACCCAATGTTTATTCAAAGATATGGCCAAGCAGCTGTTAACGGTTCAAGACATTATTTAGGGCATGAGAATAAAAGGGGCAGGTTCATGCAAAATCAGCAAAAAAATTAGTGTGAGCTGGGGTAAGAGGGGTGAAATGTTGACGGTTTGTTTTGTTTAGATATTAGGGGTTCTCACAACCTGGGGCAATAAATGTAAGAAATAACTTATAGACAGTGTTGTAACAATCAATTACAACCTTGTGGCTTTGCTCAAGTTTCTTACATGGGAAAAAAAGTCCAGGGTTCAAAGAAATGCAATACTGGAGATGGTGGAGATGGTGGTCTAGTGGGTTAAACCACTGAACTGGTAAATCAAAAGGTTGCTGGTTCGATCCCAGCAGCCACCACCAGTGTGTCCTTGAGCAAGACACTTTACCCCATGTTGCTCCAGGGGGATTGTCCCTGTAATAAGTGCACTGTAAGTCGCTTTGGATAAAAGCGTCTGCCAAATGACTAAATGCAATAGATACTGAGCATAATTGAAGATGTGTAAGGTGTTGCACTCCACAGCTCCATTCCACACACTGTAGATGGCTATAGGGAGCATTGATTCTTGCATCGTCACAAATTCATTTACATTTAGCAGACGCTTTAATCCAAAGCGACTACCATTGCTTTATCCTAAACATAGGTACTTGCAATCCCCGGGGATACAACCCACAACCTTGTGTTAACGCAATGATCATACCACTGAGCTACAGGAAAGCACATATTTCACACTTTTAAGGCCAAGGGAGTTTACATAAGGCAAGTTTTAAAATGGAGGGGGTGCTGGATTTAAATGTATTTAAACTGATCGTTTGTGAATTACTGCTATTCTCAACTCACATCTTAATATGGTTAAAAAAATCCTTAAATGTAACAACGCTCAGAATTTTTTTTTTTACTTCTACACTGCAGCATGAACAAGAATGACATGAGTCCTATACACCCAGTGTTAAAACCCAAAGACATATTAAAGATCAGATTGTGAATTCAAAAGAACATTTATCAAGTGAAACAAAATGTTGATAATTTCACTTCACCACACACCTATAAAGCCTCAAAATGCAGTTAGTAAATTGACCTTATTTAACAAATTAAGCCATGAACAAAATGCTACTCAAGCACATAGTGACTTTAAACAACATAACATTTATGTACAACATAAAAAAAACAAGATAAGCTAAATAAAAGAAAATAAAGTGTATGTACCTAGCGTGTAAAAAGTTAAACCGCAAAAGAACATAACATACAAGAGGATCAACAATATACATCCTTTACAAAGTCTGAAAAATGTCAACAAACCTAAACTTTTGCGAATAAAAATAAGAAACTTAAACAATATAAAAAGTTTAATGTCCAGATAAAAACAAGGATGTTTAACAAGAATGGTATAAACCGCTGATGGAATGATGGAAAAATACAACAGAATACAATGACATGCAACACAAACTCAAAATACAATAAATTTATAAAATAAACCCATTTTCGAAACCAACTCAAAAAGGCCAGTAAACACATCATTCATACTTCTACACTTGGTTTGAAAGGACAAAAAAATTCACTGGCAAATCAATGAAAAAATGTATCTTGATTTATAAAAACTTTAACCAAAATCTTTTTGAATTACTAAAAACAAATTAAAATTAATCTTTGTACCGCAAAAAAAAAAGATTACTGATTGAAACAAAAAAGTAAATCTGACTTTAAAAAGATACAAATACACCCATTTTTCTATCCAGATTCAGCACTCGAAAATTAATATAGCACATTTTCAAAAGTTGGTACACTTTCACACAATATTAAGTGAAAGTTAGAGACCCTTGCTACATAAAACTAACTCTTACACAACATTTAAATATCGCCAAAAATGGCCATCAATTACACTACCATGAGATGCACAAACCACTTTACTCTACCCACAATGCAAATACTTAAGTTGAAACGGAGCAAGAAATTTTTATTTCAATTTAAAAAAGTATTTTAAAGATTACATTCCATAACTAGCACCGAAACAACTTTAAAAAAAAAACATTACGAGGCAAAAGCTTCATAAATTTTGCAACAGTGCAAAAGCACAACCCAAAAATCGACTCATTCTGTAGTTAGACAGGGATAGAAGTACCACTTAGACAGGACAAACACAAACTTATGGTCATCGAAATGTCATCAACAAAACAAATGGGACAAGACTTTTGTTTGGGATGGATTAATAATGTAGGCAACATGATAGAAAAGCCTTCCAGACACGCTCCTGATGAAGAACCACAACTTAAAACTGCAGTAAATGCTTTCGAGATTGTGCAAAATTCAGCAAGTTGTTACTGACACACAGTAGAGCTCAATGTGTTATGGAGGGATATAGGGGGAATCTGAAAATCATCAATTCTTGTCTATACATTTTAAAATGCTAAAGAAAATACAATCCCAAGCAACACTCCAGTAACAAACAAAAACAAACCCTGAAAATAAATAAAACCTACACTTCTCTGAAAATGTTGTTTATAGAACATAAAATTCCAGAGTAAAAAAGCAGTAAAACCAAACCTAAAGACATCTTCCTATTCAGTAGCTTTTTAAATGCATGTTTTTGAAGCCATGAAGAGAATGCCACTAAACATTTGTGATTAGAAAACACATATGACCTTGAGAAACAAAGTTCTTCCGGCGCAATCAAGGCACCTGCAGCTCTTCGGGTAAAAAGGAAAACAAGAGTACAATAAGCTGTGGGGAAACACTAGCAACTTTGAAAAAAATGTATGCAACTGCATATATATACAGTTGAAAGAAAAAGTATGTGAACCCTTTGGGCTTACTTGGATTTCTTCATAAATTGATCATAAAATGTGTTCTGATCTTCATCTAAGTCACAACAATAGAGAAACACAGTCTGCTTAAACTAATACCGCACAAACATTATACTTTTTGATGTTTTTATTGAACACAACATGTAAACATTCATAGTGCAGGGTGGAAAAAGTATGTGAAACCCTAGACTAATGACTTCTCCAAGAGCTAATTGGAGCCAGGAGTCAGCCAACCTGGGGTCCAATCAATGTGATGAGATTGGGTGTGTTGATTAAAGCTGGCCTGTCCAATAAAAAAAACAAAAAAAAACAAAAAAAACACCAGTTTTGAGTTTGCTGTTCTGAAGAAGCGTCGTCTGATGTGAACTTTGCCTCGCACAAAAGAGCTCTCAGAAGACCTACGATCAAGAATTGTTGACTTACATAAAGCTGGAAAGGGCTACAAAAGTATATCTAAAAGCCTTGATGTCCATGTGTCCACGGTAAGACAGATTGTCTACAATTGGAGAAAGTTCAGCACTGTTGCTACACTCCCTAGGCGTGGTCGTCCTGTAAAGATGACTGCAAGAGCACAGCGCAGAATGCTCAATGAGGTGAAGAAGAATCCTAGAGTGTCAGCTAAACACTTACAGAAATCTCTGGCACATGCTAACATTTTTGTTGACAAATCTACAATAAGGAAAACATTAAACAAGAATGGACTTCATGGGAGGACACCACGGAGGAAGCCACTGCTGTCAAAAAACAAACATTGCAGCACGTTTGAAGTTTGCAAAAGAGCACCTGGATGTTCCACAGCACTACTGGAAAAACATTCTGTGGACAGATGAAACCAAAATTGAGTTGTTTGGAAAGAACACACAACGCTATGTGTGGAGAACAAAAGGCACAGCACACCAACATCAAAACCTCATCCCAACTGTGAAATATGGTGGAGGGGGCATCATGGTTTGGGGCTGCTTTGCTGCCTCAGGCCCTGGACGGATTACTGTCATTGATGGAAAAATGAATTCCAAAGTTTATCAAGACATTTTGCAGGAACACTTAAGACCATCTGTCCGCCAACTGAAGCTTAACAGAGGATGGACGATGCAACAGGACAATGACCCAAAGCATAGAAGTAAATCAACAACAGAATGGCTTCAACAGAAGAAAATACGTCTTCTGGAGTGGCCCAGTCAGAGTCCTGCCCTCAACCCGATTGAGATGCTGTGGCATGACCTCAAGAGAGCGATTCACACCAGACATCCCAAGAATATTGCTGAACTGAAACACTTTTGTAAAGAGGAATGGTCCAAAATTTCTCCTGACCGTTGTGCAGGTCTGATCTGCAACTATAGGAAAGGTTTGGTTGAGGTTATTGCTGCCAAAGGAGGGTCAACCAGTTATTAAACCCAAAGGTTCACATACTTTTTCCACCCTGCACTATGAATGTTTACATGTGTTCAATAAAAACGTATAATGTTTGTGCGGTATTAGTTTAAGCAGACTATGTTTCTCTATTGTTGTGACTTAGATGATGATCAGAACACATTTTATGACCAATTTATGAAGAAATCCAAGTAAGCCCAAAGGGTTCACATACTTTTTCTTTCAACTGTAACTGCATATACTGTACATTCACATATTTGGCAACCACTTCTGCAAAACAACTGTCCATAAACTTTGGATATTCACTTGAATCCAACACAATCAAAACAAAACAATCACTTAATAATTAGACCTTGCAATAAGTGAAACAATACAGACCATACACATTTAGGACTTTAGACAAGTTAAGTATTCACAAGGCTGTTGCTCCCATTGAGCAAACAAATGACTATGTGGACAAAATGCTTCCACATGCAACATGAATCAGTATACAAGTGGAGGACATAAATTTATAATTCCAACAATCAAGTCTAAAAATGCACAAACGGTACTTGTAACAAAATGAATGGCTTCTGTACCTCAAGAGCTATCATTGTGAAAAGTTTATATCAAATCACAAACTAACCCATCTGCTGTAATTGTCATCTAAACTGAAAGACTGGGTAATTGCTTCAGATGGTTTAAAGATCTACAGAAGCAAGGATATGTTAGTAGTGAAGGAAAAATAAGCTAGAAATAGTTTACAAAACAACTGTTCAAATCAACTGCCAGTCTTACAAATCTAATGAAACGCACATTAAAATCATGACAATACAATAAAAAAATAATAAACTGTCTTTGTATCCTTGCTCAATGGAAGAAGCAGCCCTTATGTAAATACCTTCACATCCAACTACAAGAGTTAACTGACTAAGTACCCAATATAGCTACTGTTAACAGTGACTAAATGCTTCTCCAGAACAAACAGCATCAAGACACCAGTCAGTCATATACAACTAGTTAAATATTTGACAAAGCTGGTTAAACAAGGATAAAATCGTAATACAGCGGGCAGATTATTACAGAGTACATAATAGCCCTAACTATTTATGAAAATAGATCTCCAGAAAGCATTTATGTGGTGTGTTCAGTCCATGTTCTTAGAGTGTACGTGATGAGCACAGAGCAGAAGTCTGATACTAACCCATGCCATATGATGAAATGCTCTGGAATGACAGAACTATATAAAAAAATTATATTGAATTGCCTTTAACTCATTCATTTTATTAAATGGTGAAAAACGTTGGCTTAAGTCAAGTATGTAACCTACCACATTTAAAGTCTTGAACAAATAAAAAGCCTTTGTGTTTGAGGAACTGACCAAATACATTCACTGACAATCTGGAAATTTGTGAAAAACAAGCTTGAAAAGGACTACTCACTAAATCATGAAAAAGTCTATAGATCTGAAGTAGAAATGTAAAGCATACGCAGTTCAGAGAACAAACTGTCCTTTGGCCTCAACCATAACATTTACCTTCCTAAAGAGTTTAGCTAAAACCACATTACTCATATGCCTGTAACAAATGAACTGTAAACGTATCTGAAGCTGCAAACCACACTCTTACAGTAATAACGGTTGGGTCAAAACTCTACAGTTGGATATAAAATTCCAAGAGCAAGATTGAACCGCTTTAAAGCAGATAAAAGCAGAGAGCGAAGAAAAACAAACACTAACAGACAAAAGTTGAATTGATCGATCAACTGCTGTTAACTATGTACAGAAAGCAATTTATAGTTACAAAACTGTGGACTCCAGCAGGTAGATGTGCTGCACTGAGACAACTCTTCTAAACAAGCACCCTACAAAACCACTACATTTGTTATCCGAATGGCAATACAAGTTGCTTCACCTAACAAAGGCTTTGAAATGCCAAAAACATACAGTGGTTTCAACTTTAAAGATTATGAAGTGCTACAAGTAATAAGAAACAAGGTAGAGAAACTCACAAACTACAACATTCCAATGTAGCAGACATGACAGACAGTGATCACTGATGACTGAACCAAAGCAAACAACCCAAGAGTCTCAAGGAACCTTAGGAATACAGAAACAGAAGTAAAACGTTAGCAGAACAGAGGCTCATTAGAAATCATCTGTTTTGTAGTCCGATAAAAAGAGAATGACATTGAAACAGGTTTCGAAGTACAATTTGCTTTAAACAATACGTTATAGTTTCCATGTAAAAGAAACTGCAATAAACTCTGTGGTGACAATCCACATGCATATTCCATGTGCAGAGTTATGCATGGACAGATACAACCCTAACAACTTTAAGCACCGCAAGCTATAAGAAACAAGGAGCAAAAAAATCATCCATTGAGTTCCATTGCAGCAGACTAACTTCCAGACGGTGATAATCGAAAGGTTTCTCGCAGTCACAAGCACTAGGATGTATTCAGCACTTTAACACAGCAGTGGAGCAGAATATTAAGATGGAGCAAAGTTGATCTAATTGGTTCTGGAGTCCTCCTCATAACAAGAGTAATTAACAGATATTGAAGTAAATTGTAAACTAGGTTAGTTGTATATTGTGTACAGCTCTAGCAATTCCTAAACAAACAGTCACGTAGGCACATTTTTAGAATGTACTTGATCTTAAATTCCGATGCAGTCTGCAGAAACATGAGCGATTGATTCTGCAGCAGTTGATTGTAATCTGGGCACCAGTGACAAGATTCAGCATCAGTCAGATGTCACTCATAAAAAAAATTCCAAAGGAGAGTCTGATAACCTCTGAAAATAGAAATGGAGAGGAAAAGAAAATGGTAACAACTGCTTATTCAGATATGAATTTGGCATCTGTAACTAAAGAGATGAGCATTGAAGACAGTTTAGGCTACAGATTACAGATAGGGAAAATTCAGTTTGTATTGTCTTTGTGACTGTGTGTGTGTTTGTGTGGATGGAATCACACAGAGCAGGTGGATGGTCACTCAAGATCTCTTTACTGGAGCATGTCACAGACAAACACGCCCAACAGCTAGTTAAAGGACAGTGCATCAACGCACCAACGTTGCTCAAAGTCAGCAGCGAGAGATGTGAAACTCTGCTGAATATACATTGTTATAAAGAGATTGTGAACATATGGTGGAATAAAACATACATTAAAGAAATTAAATATAAAATCACTTTCTCTGTTCTCATTTCTCATCAAATCACATAAATGCAGAGAAATTATAAACTTAACCATCTTTTACATATTTTGTATAAGTGAAATACCAAAAGAGACAAACGCACACCTAAAATAGCTCAGTTACACAGTTCAGCACATAGCACATGTGTTAATGCTAATACTCAACTCTGCTAATAATTTTTTTTTTTTTACACAGAACATAACAAATCTGAATTTAACGCATACCGGAGACCAACACGACCAAAAGCTGGTTAAAGGACAGTGCATCAACACATCAACGTTGCTCAAAGTCTTGAATGAAATAAACAGAGATACTGAGTTCATGAGCAGGTTACACACACACACACACAATTTTATCAAACGCAAATAACACATATTTGCCTCGACTGACAGAACTAGCAGACATATGAAGTAAACTTGTGTGTAGTATAAAAGTTCAACCTTACACTTGAAATCAATCTAAACTCATTGTTTATGACGCAGCGATTATTGATGCGACTTAGCAGCGAGAGATGTGAGACTCTGCTCGTGGTGACGTAGCTCCGACCTTAATATCACGCATGCCAATGCAGGTGACGCAACAGCCAATGTAGAGTTTTCCCAATTAAGGCATGAATTTAACAACATTATTACATACACCCCCCTTAAATTCTGCTAAATTGGGCTAGAACCAGAATATGTAACAAACTAAATATAAAGAAAATTGAGAAAAGAAAAAAAAAAACAGGTGTGAGTAAAAGAGCGTTACAATACAGCATGTCAGATAATTTATCTTTTCCCAGGAAGTGTGTAAGAATGGAATGGTACCAGATTCCACACTTAACACAGACTATAGGAGGTGCAGTCTACACGCTCCTAGTGGTTACAAATGTATCTCTGCTCTTCAAATATCTTTTGATGCAAATAAACTTCTCAGACTCTTTCTCAGATAAGAAAAACTCACTTCAAAGTCATTCTCTTAACAAAACAGTTGACTCTTAGAAACGAATCGTCATTTAGACTCAAGATTTAAACAAACATATGAACAACTCCACTACAAAGTTATTTTTTTGAAAAATATCTTGTGAATCACTATGTGAATCAATTTTCTGACTGTCAATTTCACAGATAAGTCTGTTAGGGGGCTTAAGTCGATCGAACAGAGTCTTTCTCACCATCATTCTAGGATAATAAATTCACTGGAAGCAACAGATTTCTGTGCACAACTTTTTCTTTGCCAGTCTGAACATCCTTAATCCTGTACACATTAATCTCTGGTCTCACTGATTGAATCCCATACAAAACAGAGTCCCATTTGTCCACAACTTTCCTCTTGCCTTTCTCTCCACGGTTTGCAAGCAAAACTCTATCTCCCACTGCTTAGGGTGAACCTCGGACCTTCCAATTGTAAGGAACGGCATGGCGGTTCTGCTCTTTGAGACTGCTTCCGGGCAATTTCTGCAGCTGTGCTCTTCTCAGCGCAGTGACAAACTCATGGTGGCTGACCACACTCTCATCACAAAGGACATGCTGAAACATGATGTCGATCGGCAGCCTCAGGGTACACCCAAACATAAGATAAAAAGGAGCGAACCCGGTTGTTTCATGCACAGTACAATTGTAACTGAAGGTTAATGTTCTTAGAAGATGTGGCCACCTCGCCTTGGATATCACTGGGAGAGCTCTGGTCATATTACCCAAGGTCCTATTGAAACGTTCTGCCAGACCGTTACCCATAGGGTGGTATGGTGTGGTGTGAGATTTTTGAACACCAGCCATCTCAAGCAAGTTCTTAATGATTTTGCTTACAAAATTTGCACCCTGGTCTGAATGTATTCTCTTTGGAATGACCTCTTCTGAATTTATGGAATCCCAAAGGCGATGGGCAACTTGCTTAGCTGACTGGTTGTGACAAGGGAAGTCATGAGCCATCTTAGAAAATGATCCTAGAGAAATGATCGGTCACTACTAGGACATCAACGACCTTCCCTGAAGTCTGTTCAGCACTCCAAAAGTCTATGCATACTAGTTCCATAGGCTCAGATGTGCGAATATGCTCAAGGGGCACACAAACATTTGGCTCTGGAGTCTTCCCGACAACACCCATCTGGCAGTTTTTCACATAAAGCCTGATTTCTTTACTCATTTCTGGCCAAAATAACCTTTCAACTGAGAGGCAGAGAGTTCTTGCACTACCTTGATGTCCAGCTGAGTCATGAACACCACGGAGAACGTCACGTTTTAGAGAATCTGGTACAACGTATTGAAAGGGTTTCTTATTCATCAGTCGATCCTTCTTTACTCTGTACAGCACATGATTACGAATTTTTTGCTTTTTCCAGTGCTTCAAAAGGTTTGTTACAGAGCTAGATTCCTCTGCTTTCTCACTATTTGAAGGACGTTTATATCTCGGAACATAATTGATGACTCTACAGACTATGTAGTCCTGCTCTTGGAGATTTGCAAGTCTGGAAAACGGGATTGCAACAGATGGATCTTCATCAGGGAGCTGGAGTGACGTTGGACTTGACACGGGCACTGGACTAACTCCATCGCAGTGAGCACTCAGAAAAACAAAAACTTTAGCAGCGTCAATGGATCCAGAGCATGAGTCATTCACGTCATCCTGCAACTCGTTCTCAGTTTCGTCATCACTGGTAGCTTGCACGTTCTGACAGTTGTTAGGTGACACGGAAGGCATCGTGCACTGTTCCAGTAACAACACCATTTACCTCATCCAAGAGAGAAATGTATGGTTCTTTCAACAGACGATGGCTGACACAAGACTTGACAAAGGGCTCACTGCTCAAGGCATCTGCAACAACATTTTTCGTGCCTGGCACATACTTCAGGTCCAATTCATATGCAGCGAGCTTCGCCACCCATCGTTGTTCACATGCATCAAACCTGGGTTTGGTTAGAATATAGGTCAAGGGGTTATTTTCAGACCATGCAGTGAAATGTCTCCCTTTTAGCCAGTGGCTAAACTTGTAACAAACGGCCCACTTTAAAGCCAGAAATTCGAGTCTATGTGCTGGATAGTTCATCTGAGACAGAGCGTGTTTTGCTGGCAGAAGCAACTGGACGTGCAATTTTCTCTACAGGGGGCACCTGAGATAACACAGCTCCTATGCCATCAAATGAAACATCAACAGAGAGCATAAAGGGATGACTGAAATCTGGGTGAGCTAGAGTCACACTGTGCAGCAAGTCTCGCTTTAAAGTTTCAAAAGCAGTATGACACTCACTAGTCCAATCCTCAGGTGAAAGCTTCACGACACTGAGTGGCTTCCTCATTCGTCCACACTTCCTTTGGGTTCTTTTCCGTGACTGACCTGATAGGAGACTAAAAAGAGGCTTTGCCTTAACTGAACAGTCTATAATGAAATGCTGGTAATATAAAATCATACCCAGGAAAGATCTGATCTTCTTTTGAGAAGGGGTTATGCCATCTGCCTCCATGAGGTCAGCAGTCTGGATTTCACTGATCACATTCACCTTTTCTGGGTCGGTCTGGACACCATTCTCAGTAACAACGTGTCCCAAGAACCTGACGGATCTCCTGAGGAACATACTCTTATTTGGCGCTAGCTTTAAGTTGTGCTTAGACAGGCGTGAGAAAACAAGTTCCAGTCGGTCAAGAGCTACTCGCTCACTCGGATCAAAAACCATCAGATCGTCCAAGTAGCAGAGAAGGCTTGTGAAATTTCCGTCACCGAAAATGGACATCACCATAAAGGTTGCTGGACTGTTGGTCAAACCCTGAGGCAGACGATTGTACTCGTGGAGGCCAAAGGGAGAGGAAAAAGCAGTGTACTTATGCGCTTCAAACAAGGGAACATTAAGAAAAGCCAGAAGCGCAACTTATGATAGTGGCTGGGGGCTGCACGTCGATAAGAGTCGAAATGGCTTCTCATCCACCAAGTGGATTTTGTGGACAAAGTCGGTGGCATCTCCGCAATACATTTTTCCACGTGAAAAGGTTGACTCGTACTTCTCAATGAGGTTAAGAAGTCTATCCTTCCACTCCGGACACTTCACAATCATCCAGATCCTGCAGTTCTAATTTATCCAGCACGTTTCTCCTTTTATCACTGGTCCGTACATGATTTACAGGACTTGCAGCAAACTGAACGTTTCTCTTCAGGAGCTCTGTTGAAGACAACTCTTCCACAGCAATACAAGTAAAAACATCCACAAGTGGGGGTGGTATAAAAGTCAGCCAGTGACAATCACAGCCTTAAAGTTCACTTGTGTTACAGGCTAGTGTAAAGATCTCCTAAACCGGTCAGGACACTACACAAGAAAATAATGGCCATCATTAAAAATTGTCACCAGGAGTATGTAAAGCCATTGTATAAAATACCTTAACATGCAGATGGAAAGTGCCCTTTTGTTGAGACACCAACTGTGACCAAATAACAGAAAAACATTACCTTCGGCACATGTAAATTGTTTACTACAGTTAGATAGAAACAGTCAATGCATGTGCACAATCTTTCAAGAAATGTATATTAGTGCCATCCATTTTCAATTAGTGATGCAATAATTTTCCACTGCAGGACTGATAATGGAGCTCTTTAGAAAGTAAACCAACACCGTACCAGCTACACACCCATGCTGAGAAATCTAATTGTGCCCTGCCTAATCAGACTCGCATGGAAACTTACTGTAACAGTTCCAGACTGTTCGGTCCAACAGTGGAAAAATCACTCCAAGAATTCTAGAAAGACCTTATGGGGATAACAGATATTTGGATCTCTCAGTTTCTCCTCCAGATTTACCGATCTGCAAAATAAAAGCATGAAAGTTCAATACAACCGGCTTAGTACCACCACATAAAGGCTGGGTTAAAACATTAGTTTTGAGAAAAGTGAAAAAACTCAGTCCGATCAACCACATCTCTCACTACATTCTAAAAAATACTTAAGTCATCTCTTCTGTGAATACTTGACCGACAAATAAGGAACACGAAGCCTCTCTCTCAACAGGTAGTGGCCTTGCTTTTGTTGATTTAGTAACTTCCCAACCCTAACCTATTGTATTATTGCTCCTGTATGACATATCACTCATTGCTCCCTGAACTCGCTTTGGATAAAACCATCTGCTAAATAAATGTAAATTTAAGGAGCAGAATATAGTGCCAAAAATGTTTTTTTTTTGATAAACCTGCTGATGCTATTAAAACTCCAACACAACAAAAATTAAGAAATGCTTGAATGAGAGTTATGTATAATGTAAATTATTTTTTGTTAATTTAGTGAAACTAAATTTTATTTATGCAGCATATACTCCAGCTAATAGCAGTTTTCGTCCATGGATCCACACTTCAAATTTTCACTAAAAATAGTAAATCATTCTGCACCGGCTTATTTCCACACTCTCCTGCACTCCTACACCCTTTCAAGATCCCTGCGTTCAGCAAACCAGCGGCGTCTTGTATTGTCTTCCCATACGGGCAGTAATTCGCTCTCCCACTCGTTCTCATTCACAACTCCTTCCTGGTGGAATATTCTTCCTAACTCTGTCCGTTCAACCACATCTCACAACATTTAAAAAAACTACTTAAACCATCTCTTCTGTGAATACTTGACAAATAAATGAAAAAAACACTAACCCTTTCTCTCAACAGGTAGTGGTCTAGCTTTTGTTGAAACCAGTAACTTGTAACTGTATTGGCACCTAATGTATTATGGCTCCTGTATGAACTAGCGCTAATTGCTCCTAAACTCTTTGTAAGTCGCTTTGGATAAAAGCGTCTGCTAAATGTCTAAATGTAAATTGTAACAATACTGCGTCAATAGTCATTTCAACATGGTGTGATTTGGGACTAAAACCCTTAGTGCAAAATTAAAGCAGTGACATCTACACGCATATTTTGTGTTCTGACTTTATACATGCGGAGATAAAAACTGAAACAAAAAAGATTAAGTGCAGTAAGTATTGCGAAACAGGGCACAGACATCTAGTCAGTGACCAGTAACGACAGTCAATCACAGTTAAGTAAAGTGGTATTTTTCACAGCCTTTGTCAACACCACAGCGGCGCAGAATATCAAACTGGACGACGATGATCATAATCCTTCTACCAGTAGAGAGACATGTACAGAATTATCAAGTGTGAATGTAGCAAGTGAAAATGCACAGTAAAAGTCCCTAAGATGTTTAGAATCAGTTGTGAAGCAGTTTGCAAGAACAGAAGGGATGCTCACAGCAGTTGACAGTAATCTAGGCAGAAGGGAAACCATTCTTTCACAGAAAGATAGAAACCCAAGCAGATCCTCAATACAGTCTCCAGTAAAATCAGGAATAGTCACAGCTCCATACTACTAAAACTATGCTTTAAACTTGTCTTAAGTCCATGCCCAGTGTCTTTTTGTACAACAAATACAATGGTTTCATGGAGCCAAAATCCTGTGGTTATTACCCGAGGACCAGATTTATTCCAGCGTCAAAGGTTGATTCAGTCACTAGAGGCCTGTCAGAAAAACTTTGACACTCACCATTGGGGAACGGAACATAAACAATGTAGCGCAAAAAGACCAAGACTGCTAGATTGTTGCACACAGAGAAAATCACTTCTGAAACAAACGTTGACTAAGAATTCTGTTTGGAATTGAGACATGTTATCAATACACAAATGCAGAAAAGCCAATCAAATTACTGTGTAGAGGAGCTTAACATCTCAGAGTGGCATAAATCCTTAAGGCATATGGAGGGATATGCAGGAGAGACAAGAATGCAAAAAAGGAAAACTGCTAAAAAAATTAACTACAAAGAAATCATGACAATTAGTCAATTTCCAACCCAGTCCTGGAGAAAACTTAGTTCTGAACATCTTATGTCTCCCTCATCTGACAAACCTCATCAACGCATCAGCTCATTCATGACTGCAAGACCAGAATAGGGTGTCAGATAAGAGAGATAGTGTAGGACTAGGGGTCCTCCAGGACATGTGTTAAAACCTGTTTAGGGAAAAGCATAGAGAAACATCTCTACTTGCTCGCCAGACCTGTTCAAACATCACCACCTACTAGACCTGTAGAAACAGCTCCACTTGCTCACCGGACCGGTTCAAACATCACCACCTACCAGACCTGTAGAAACAACTCCACTTGCTCACCGGACCCGTTCAAACATCACCACCTACCAGACCTGTAGAAACTGCTGCAATTGCTCACCGGACCCGTTCAAACATCACCACCTACCAGACCTGTAGAATCATCTCCACTTGCTCACCGGACCCGTTCAAACATCACCACCTACCAGACCTGTAGAAAAATCTCCACTTGCTCACCGGACCCGTTCAAACATCACCACCTACCAGACCTGTAGAAACATCTCCAATTGCTCACCGGACCTGTTCAAACATCACCACCTACCAGACCTGTAGAAACATCTCCACTTGCTCACCGGACCTGTTCAAACATCACCACCTACCAGACCTGTAGAAAAATCTCCACTTGCTCACCGGACCTGTTCAAACATCACCACCTACCAGACCTGTAGAAACAACTCCACTTGCTCACCGGACCTGTTCAAACATCACCACCTACCAGACCTGTAGAAACAACTCCACTTGCTCCCGGACCTGTTCAAACATCACCACCTACCAGACCTGTAGAAACATCTCCACTTGCTCACCGGACCCGGTCAAACATCATCACCTACCAGACCTGTAGAAACATCTCCACTTGCTCACTGGACCATTCAAACATCACCACCTACCAGACCTGTAGAAAAATCTCCACTTGCTCACCGGACCTGTTCAAACATCACCGCCTACCAGACCTGTAGAAACATCTCCACTCACCCATAAGGCCTTCAGAAGTGTTGACACTCATTCGCCATACCTGTTCAAATATCACCACCCACAAGACCTACTGAAACGTCTCCCCTCACTAACCAGACTTCCTTAAACGTCTCCACTAGCTTATCAGGACTCCAGAAGCATGATACCAGTAAAATTTTTACCACCTACCAGACCTGCAGAAACATTTCCACTCGTCCACCAGACCTATAGAAACGTCCCCACCTGCCCACCAGAAACACATCCTTTAACTCACCAGACCTGCAAAAATATCACCAGACTTCCCAGCCTGTAGAAATACCCTACTCAGTTACCACACCTTTAAAACATAACTACACACTTACCAGACAAAAACACTTGTAACATTTTCTGGTGACAACTAAAAATATCCTACCTCTAAATTGTAACTGCTTCTACAGCCACAATTCTAAATGGCTTTTAAAAACTGTTTTAAAACAAAATGGAAAAGCACATGCAAAAACATCTAGAGAAGAACAAAAATGATTGTTATTCAAAATAACAATCAGCAATAAACACTTTTTGCCTTTTGATTTTATTAGAATATTTTAAATTATAAATGATATTTGTAAATTTACATTAGACCCATGCCCACCAGGACAACCACAATACACCAAAGGTTTAGGAATACCATTATAAAGTAAACGGCATTTTAAAAAGTAAAACAGAACAGTTACACCCATTTGTTTTAATAAAATTGACCAGGCTAAAGTTAAAATAAACATTATGCCTTGCATTGTTAAAGAAACACAACGTAAAAATGGCCTCTGTCAATTATGGCAAACAAAAGTTTTAATATAATACACAAGTAAAAGTAATCATATCATCCAGTCATGTTTAGCACTTCTTAAATCATGCACTCACCTCAGTGTTGAGGTGCTTTACTCTGTGAGGGATAGAGCACGTGTACCCTACCACCTGGGGATGGGTTTCGATTCGGATGTTCCGATTCTATCCACCCGTTGTAAAATGAAAAGTGACATCTAGTGGATTGTAGTAGCAATAACATTTCACGTTAATGAATGTTCAGTGCTTGCGGAAATATAAAAGAAAAAAAGCTATAAAATAGATATTGAATCGAAAGCATAAAAAGAATATTAATCCATTTTTTACCTTATGTCCTGTAGAAAAATAAAAATCACTGATTAGAGGATTTTTTTATTAAAAAAAGTAGACCATCAATCAGAGACGATGCCTTTCGAACTTTAAAATAAAAAAAACAACGACATATAGATGCATACAAGCGCGGTTTAGCTTTTACTCACAACATGACGGTCGAGTATTAAACAAAAGTCAGATGAATCCACCAGCAATATCATCTCCTCATCAAACAAGCAGGTTTAACGACTGGTAGCGAACCAAAAAACATACTTTTGAGTGCTGCAGACCATTTTAAATACTCCTAAACCCGCGTTCCGCTTTCAATAACCAATCATTTCCAAAGGCGTCCTTTCATCCAATGACCTCTTAGTATCAACGCAGTGCGTCATCAAACCGGCTTTTTACAACAGGCGGTGAGAAACATTTGATTTCGCAAAAATATGAACGTTATGATCCTTATATAAACAAGTGAATACAAACATAAAATGAGTTTGCACACGTTAATGGATGAGGAGTAAGTACAGGTGAGAAGACGCAAGATAGCGCTCTGCTTCCACTTATAAACAAAAGTGGTATTTCGGTCCAGGATTCGGCATTATTTAAACCATTCCAAATTGATTTGATTAGCTTAATCTCAGATAAAATATATTTGTTGAAATCCACAGACGCGAACTAAAGCGAAACATTCCGTCTTTGTTGTCTAATTAAATCCCCAATCGATGCTGCACGTCCTTCTCTGTCTTTCGCTGAACCCTGTTGAGCATCGGTATGTTCTCATTGCATCTCGTCTGGTGAACACCAACACAAATCTGAAGTCATAATGAGTTGTTTGTGATGAACTTCTCTGCTTCCCAATTGTGTCATTTAAATAAAATATAATAAATACAAACTTAATCAAAACTAAACATGAATAACATCTTTCTGTCTGTAAAAACAGTCGCTCATTGATGTGTGATCTCTCACGCAATAACCAACTCTTGAAAGACACTGGATCTAAAAGACATTCATTTACGCTACAATGTTACATTGGATGAGAGCATGGCAAATTGTCTATGAAATTTTGACAAAAAAAGAATCGGAACTATACAGGATATAGGCTACATACATTAAAGTGACCGTTGTGTTAGTGATTCAATTAAAAAATCCAATAATCAAATTAACTACATACAGAAATATATTTTGCATTGGTGCACTTACAGCAGTGTGTGTTTATAGTACTCCCACATCGAAATGCAAGATTTTTTTACACATTTTAGATATATATCATAATCCACCCACTAAAGTACTCTATTATTAAATGCTCTATAACATAATTCCAGTACTTTGTAAACCGGACGAGGGTCAAAGATGATCCTCGGAGAGAGGTGGGGGCTGCCAGTCAATGGAAACAACAAAGAAAGACACTGAGGTGAGAATTGTCAATTGGACAATAACAGTTATTCATGTTCAGCTTGTGTCTCTGGAGATTAAATCATGTGCACTAACCCATGTCACGTTCAGAGACATAACCACTGTGATATTGATAAGAACATGCCCACATGGAATGAGGTAATAACTCTTTATTACACATCACTGTTATCTTGACATTAAGTTGTTGCTCAGGTCAGTGTTCTAACACAACACATCAACGTCAATTACATCAAAGAAGAATGTGAGGTCAGATCACGGTTTCAACTGATAAAAACAGTCAAGAATTAATGTCCAGGTTTTCATGTTTGTATGATGTAATTGGATGTAATGGCCTGATATACATTAGTTATAAAATGAATGAGCTAATAACAAAGTCCAGTAAGTTACAGAAGGACCTTGAGACCGCAGGTGGGGGTATTTGGACGCAGTCTAAATTTGACGGCGTTCCCTTTAAGCGTCGTCAGGCCAACGGCGTGTTGTCTTCCGCCAATGATCAGCGCGCACGCGCACAGCAGATTGGTGCAGCTGAGGAGTTTTGCGATCAAACGTTGTGGCACTTTCGTTTGTGATGGCGCATTACAGGGTAAGTAACGTTACCTAAATAAACAACAACAAACACTTTAACCTTTACAGAGTAATCAAACAAACTAACCTTTACGAAAATTAACCGTGGTTTCATTATAACGAAAGTGTAGTAAGCATGTTTTGGAGTATTCGAAACCATTCGTGTAACCAATTAAAGTACTGAAATAAAAAACGACGAAACATATGTAACTGTGGACGTTTTTTGTGGAAAAAGTTTCGTTGCCTCTCAAGTGTTTAAGAACCCTTTTGAGTTATAAGGTTTAATTTAGTACACTCGTGTAAACGCATTTGCTTATATCACATCAAAGTTTCTGCACGTCATTACAGTAAGTTACTAGACCATACGATATCAGACAAAAAAGTTTCTCAAAAGAGTATTTTGATTCAATAGTCTTTTACTTAAGTGTTGTTACTCGATCAATGATGCAAAGTTATATAAGTGCAGTTCATCACATTCGTCTTGTTCTTAAGTTGAGGAGTATTTTAAATGCTATGTTATTAAACGCTAGATAGAATAACACAATATATTCTGAAAACGTAGCAGATAATACATTTTATTTACATGTAGCTTAAATAACCTTTTTGCCTGTATTCTTGCACATTTAGGCATCCGAGTCAAAGCGAGAGCAGTTCAGGAGGTATCTGGAGAAGGCTGGAGTCCTAAACAGCCTCACCAATGGTAGAATCTTTTAGCAAATGTGTATTTCTTATCAGTTCCTTTGTATCAGGCTGATTTGTGTTCTATATTCCAGTCTTGGTGGCTTTATACGAGGAAACGGAGAAACCCAACAATGCCCTGGAGTATCCTTTTCTGCCTTAATGTTGACAGTCATATTCATTCCTGACACCAGTGAAAACACATGGAAAGTGTTCTCAGCACAAAGCAAATGTGGTTCTTAACAAATGAGTACTGCCCAGCTTCTGGTTTCAAATTAAATGTTTTCTTTTTTCAATCATTACCAAATAGATTGCTGTTAATGTGTTTGTCTGTGGATAAGGTAGGATCAAGACATGCTTTTGCATCATGTGGTTATAGAAGCTGAAATAACAGCTTTCCGTGGTGAAGAAGATGGTCACTTGCCTATTTTCTGCTTGCATTCACACTTGCATTAGGACCTAAACGATGCACTGAAGAAGGTTAACTTGAGGACACAGTGATTGAAGATGGGTTTTTGTTGTCTGTCTTTATTATTATAATAAAGATGGAATGTATATGTTTACGTTGAAATAGCAACTAAAATATAATATATATATGGGCTAATATATAAAGTCTCCTACAACAGTTTGTAGTGCTTCACATCATCGAGAGCACAACATGCAGACAAAGGCGGCAGTGAAATGCTGCCAATATTAGCTTTCTGTATGTACACGGCTATGTCTTGTAACACATTTGTGCAGCCAGTGCTTCGTTAGACCCTGATTTTTTCTCACCAAAAGGCATTCCTGAACTAAAATTGCTCCAAAAACGGACACATTTTTCAGAAGCAGTATATTTTATTTTAATGGTTAGCCCTTAACCAAGCTCCCTCCAGCTTTATCAAACATCATTTGGGCGTTGCTGGATCTGAGTCTGACGATGCAACAAGTTTGCATCTGGAGTTGAATGATTTACAGCAGAAATTTCAACAGCTCCTGGAAGAGAATAAGGAGCTGAAAACCAGGGTGAGATTGTCACAATTAACAATATTTAGAGACTTTAACACTGTACAATAACGTTTGCTTAAAGAATTTATGTATAATGCATTATAAAAGTAGTGCCTTGTAATTATGCCTGGTAATGCACCTTATAATGCATTGTATTGTCTCATGAATAATTGTTACTTCAGTTAAAACATTATAACACTTATCAATTAATTGTTACACTTTGCATTTTTAATTTGGTTGTAATTATTTACAACAACAACATTAAATGTATGACAACACACGTTATTACACTTTATAATGCATTATACATAAAGGCTTTAAGTTAAGGGTTACCAAAAGGTCTTTTATTTTTATAGTAACCAGATTTGCTTTTTTTTAACAGAAACTTGCATATTAATGACTTTATAAGAGAAAACCTTTGATGTTGTCTAATGTTTCATTTAATCATCAGCTTCTGCAGTATGAACCTCCGCAAGAAGATGGGACGGAATAAAGATCCTTGGTTTTGACATTAAAATAAAATTTCTTCACTTAAAAAAAGTATTTTGTTTGTTACCTTATGTTTTGTAATAAGATGTCTAAAAAGGAAACGTTTAAGTTAAAAAGTGACTGATATTTAATAAACACATTTCTGCATAAGAAAGATTTTCTTTGTGCTTTGTGGGTATTAATGAATGTGCTTTACTGAAGTTGTTGAGTTTCGTGTCGGTTAGTGCCGACTATGAAAATTTCTTGTTTTTGTTTGCCTCCACAACCTTCAAAGATCTGTTGTTGCTGGTGCTGGGTAGATAACTTGGGGATTGTAGTCGGTTACTGATTGTTAATCACATGGCAAAACTTGTAGGCAGAGACCGTCTTAATTGCATTTAAAATTGTTATTTTTTCCAAGAGTATCTTATATCTTTACAAAATGTATCTCCAAAAATGTTTTTGATTGTACCACTGCATAAAGTAATTGACATTTCACTGAATAATTACAAGGCAGCATATGGTAAATGCTGATATCATTTGTTGATATCATTCAAGTGTAGATGCCAAATCTTTCTCTGGATGGTACAGAAAATCTGCCCAAAACAATAAGATTTTGTCCTCAAAATGCTCCTTCGTAAAAACTGCAGCCACATCGATAATGTTTTGCGACAGTGAATGGTCACAACAGAAAGACAGCACTGTGCTGGATCACAGATGACTGGTGCAGAAGATCTCAACATAACAACATGAAGTTGTAAAAGACTTAACTTCTCACCTGCTTGTGAAACATGAATCATGTGTGGTATAATTTTATTTTCCGAGACTTAATGGATCATATTTCAAACACTCTTCCCAGTAACATTGATGTCAACAATTAAGTTTAAATCAACATTAAATTATAACTTTTTTGGAAGAAATGTGCAAGCAACTTGATATCAACGTTTGAACGCATATGCTTACACACTTGTGTATTCTGTACACCGAGCGTCTCGGCGCTTTATTCACATTGACTGCTGAAATTAATTATTTTTCTAGCCTGATACAAACTATCCATGTATAGATTGTAACCGTTTCACAAAAATGTGTAATTTTCTTACTCAGAACATCAAGTCACATGACTTGACAAATGGAAGATGTGAAAAATGCATTGCTTATCATTGTCATCTTTTATTTAAAATTTCACAAAAATCTAATCTTTAACTGATGACACACACAACCCCCACACATGTATTTAAATGCTAATAAAAGTTCAGCACAGAGCACAACACACATTAATATGAACAGTAAGATATGTCTGTTAGGTCAATAATTCTTCATCGTAAAAGTCTAACATTTTATCGCTACAATGGTCTAGAGTAAAAAATGCCCAAAAGTATTTAATAAGTCATATGATTCTAGATTTAGCAAAACGGGCTTACACAAACTATATTTGAATCAATATATTTCTGATGTCAATCAATGCCTGAACAGACTGAACAGCATGCCTGTTTCATATCTGCAGGTCATTGGCAGCTCGCCTGCTGCTGTTGCTGCTTGCAAATGATGTTCGTCGGTTGGGCGAGATCGTGGGACTTTCTACTGAACTGTGATGTCGTGAGTCGGGCGTCTCAGCATCGAGTCCTCTGCCGCATCGAGTCCTCATTCCACAATTTGCTGTCTCACTGTTAGAGTCTCCGCTGTCCGAACCATTTCCCTCCATAACTGTGCTGCAGTTCCAGGGTGGGCTGAATCTCCGGGGCTTGCGCAACACCACTGGGCAAGAAATGGTGTCGGTTACTGGTAGGGTGGAGAAATCTGAGCTGTTGGACACCGGGTGTTGCGAGACAGACGTGAACCGCTCTGGATCACGGTCATGTTTGGGCACAAGTGGAGAGCGAGTCTTGCTGCCCGTATGGTTGGATTTGCTGTTATTTTCCAGGGGACTTGGGACAATGTCCTTGTTCTCCCTCTGAATATCCATTCCCGATGGTACAGGGTGACCCTGGGTTGGCACAAAAGCAGATAAAGGGTTTATGAGTGAGGGGAACGTGGGTCCGTTGTCCTGTTTCTCCAGGAGTGTGAATCCGCTTGGAACCATCGGTATGGTGGCTTTACGTCCGTGATGTACCACAGAATTCCTCTTGGACTTGTTACCGTAATAGTCACCCAAGTCATCTTTCAGGTGAGGATAGTAATCCAGAATTCCCTTCTTCAGTTTTTTATATCCTAGATGCAGAATCTCCAGCAGGCTGAGGAACAGCGACACAGCGGCGATACCCTGCATGAACACCATGAACACACTTTTCTCCGTGGGTCGAGAGACGAAACAATCCACCACGTTGGGGCACGGTTCCCTCTCGCACTTGTATAAAGGCTCCAGGTGATGACCGTACAGCAGGTACTGGCCCATCATGAAACCCACTTCTACCACCGAACGGGTTACAACGTGTGCCACGTAGGTCAGTAGCAGCGAGCCCCTGAGGGGGGCTTTGTTGAGCTTACCCTGCTCCAGCTGTCGCAGCTCCCTCTCAATGCGCCTGCGAGTTTCCACCTGCTCTGCATCTACCATCTCCAGCTCTCTTCTGAGAACCACTCTCTTGCAGTGACGCTCCTTTTCCAGGGCACGCAGCTGGTAAATGGCATGACCCATGTAAACCAAGGAGGGCGAGGAAACAAAAATGACCTGCAGAACCCAATAGCGGATCAGTGAGATGGGGAAGGCGCGATCGTAGCAGACGTTGTGGCAGCCGGGCTGCTCCGTGTTACAGATGAAGTCGGACTGCTCGTCGTTCCATACGTCTTCGGCAGCAACGCCCAGCACAAGCATGCGGAAGATAAAGAGGATGGTGAGCCAGATCTTTCCCACCATGGTGGAGTGGATGTGCACCTCCTCTAGAATTCCTCCCAAGAAGTTCCAGTCTCCCATCTTCACATGGACATCACAAGTCTACATGGGGAGAGAGAGGTTAGCTGGATGTTGAAAACCACAAACGATCGATACAATTCTGGGCCGGGCTGTGGTGAGCCGCACGTTACAGCTGGGAGAAAAAACTGTGCAGCCACGTGCCACTGGCTTCATGTGCCACATTTGAATTATAACTGAGATTTGGAACATTCTATATGGATATAGAAATCTACATGGGGGAGGGACAAACACTGTACATTAAAACATTGAAGAATGACAATGTAACCAAGGAAATTCTAACTTTTACAAGCCTAATTGTATTCGAAAAAACTAGATCACAGCAAACTTTATAAGCTGCTGAACAGAATCAATGCGAAAAAGGCCCGCAGCTCTTTCAGACCAATCAGTCAATTCAACTCATAACTGTCCTTATGTAGCTTGAAGTGTGATGACGTGTAGACCCTTCAATCACTTACATCACAGACGCTGTTACGTGGGAATCAATGAATTACTGCATGAGAAGCTTACCCAAAAAATTGTCCTATTTACTGGATGACTTTCTTCTCTGGAAAATAACAGATGGTTTCATAAATTTTCAGATTCAGAAACATAGTCACACTGATTTTTGAAAAAAGTGAGACAGTGGGACAGTGTGCAGCTGCCTGATCATTTCACACATGACAAAATGAACCCTTTCAAAGTAAAATCATGGTGGCTCCCTCTGGAGCGACTCTCAATCTGTCAATACTTATTATCCAGATTAACGATCGATCAGTCATGTCCCCTTTCATACATGAGCAACTCTCTTTCAATTCATTCAACAGCTTGCCTCCGGCACATAGTTTTCAACCATTTTTGAAGAATAGATGGCCAGAGGAAGCAGGAACATTTTCTATGACTGCTGCTCTCAACCAGTTAGATTCTGGCTAGGTAATGGATTATGGGATGTATTTATG
This sequence comes from Triplophysa dalaica, assembly GCF_015846415.1. NCBI lineage: Eukaryota > Metazoa > Chordata > Actinopteri > Cypriniformes > Nemacheilidae > Triplophysa > Triplophysa dalaica. The sequence goes on along the minus strand of NC_079566.1, from coordinate 16,466,244 downwards.
AGACATGTTTGATATTGCACACAGCCTGTGTGTTTTCTGAGAAAATGACCATGAACAAACAAAACTACACACAATGGGAATTTCTGTTTTGAACCTTCATGAGAAATAAACTTACTTGAATGTTATTCTTGTGTGTATCAGATCTCACACAGAAAATTAAGGCCATTCAAAATTGACTTTTTAAACAAAAGACGACTTATCGAACAGCCCAGCTTTGAAAAATCTAACTTTATCTTAACAACCTCAGTTTATTTGGGCATTTAAATGTCATTAATAATTACAAATCTACACATAAAACCACATAACTGTCAGCATCATTGACCTACTTGGTTAAGGAATCACAAAGCAAATTAAATGAGATAAAACAACAACCTACTGGGAAAAAAAGTGAAATTTATTTCATTTTAAGGTCACATGTAAAAGACCTGCAGACGTCACAATAAAAACACATTCAAAACACTCTTGGAAGACATGGACGATCAATTCCTGGCCTACAAACAGTAAAATATCATAGAAAAATAATTAAAGCCGTCCAAACTTCTTATTGTGCCAAAGCTGCTGCATTTGTAATCTTAATCCAATTACCATCGTTTAATAAACCTTCCAATGTTTTTAGAATTATAACAAATTAGTTAATCTTTAAAAAAAAGAGCCACTATTTAAAGACATACAGGCCTACAATATTCAACTCCCTTTAAACTGCACCCAAAAAAAACAATCAAATAAAAATCAACACAAATCTATTATGATAACAACAGCAATGTGTTAAAATCAGGACTTGCGGCCTGCCCACGATCGCGAGCGAGACCTGGATCGTGAGCCTGACTTGGAGCGAGAGCGTGACGGGGAACATTCGCGTGTTTTGTTCAGGCCGTCCTGCCTCTCCGTGTGGAAATCATTCTGATCCCGTGGGCTGAGAGATTTGGAGCGAGCGCCTCGGCTTTTAGAATGGGAGGTGCTCTTGCTGCGCGAGCGGTCGTTTCCACGAGAACTCTGCTGGTCACGGGCAGCTGGTCTGCGCCTGCAGAATTCAAGCGACCATTAGTTAAGATGCAAAATACAACTGATAGCAATCCTTAATCTATTTAAACAAAAGAAATTGATACACTAAAAGTATGTTATAACATGAATGAAGATGTGGGTTGATAAGAATGTATCTTCCAAAGAAGATAAAACCATTTTTATGAAGGCAATATTCATTGATCAAGTCTAGATGTTGATTGAGAGTCGTTAGCAAAGAGAGACAAGATGATAACAAACAAACACAGTTCTTTATTTTGGACCATTAATACCTGTCAAACTCTCGGCTGCGTCTTCCTCTGGACCTGATGTGGAAATCATTTAAAAGTTATTTCATACATTTATCCTCTGACAGCTCCACCACAAGCAAAGGTTATCATTGTGACATCAGAGCGCACACAGACTCACTCTTTGGGACTCTCAGATCTCCTGTAACGCCTCTCGTTGGATGGGCTGCGGGATCTGAGTCTATTGTTGCTGCGGCTGCGAGAGCGTCTGCGTCTACCGTCTCGATCGCTGTCGTCATATCGAGAGGAACTGTGTGGGGAGTGTCTCTCTTTGGATTTCATCTGACCAGGAGCTACGAATGAAAAACTGTTTATATCAGATTAAGAAAAAAACTCAGCTGTTATCTCGAAATGTAATTTGTGTGATTACAGAACTCACTCTTTCGATCTCCCTGCGCAAACTGGATCTCGATTTGTCGTCCACACACCCATTTTCGGTCCAGATTGTGCAATGCATCTTCAGCATCACGGACATCTTCAAACATGCTGTGCTGTTAAGGTTTCTCATCATCGTCACAACATTCACTGACTGGACAAGACATCTTCAAACAGACCAAACAATGGCATATGCTGACTGCAGTCCTTCAACGATTCATCACAATGACTACTTCAGGTTTAAGGCAACTATTTATGCTTAACGTCAATCAAAAGAAGGTCCTGAATGGTGTAGGATACAAGATGTTACCTTGACCTTGATCTTTACGCTCTTTAAAATGCCACCAAGACGACCCTTGAATTGCCTGGTACTTTTGCCTTTCAAACCCGAGCGCTTGCAGCCCACCGGATCGCCTCTTTTCCTCTTTGTCTCTTCAAGCTTTAAATTTCTTTAAGCACTTTTGCCTTTCTGTCAGTAGCAATCTTTCTTTCTCGCCTGGACGCTGATGGCTGGGCTTTAGTCCTACACTACACCGGGCTCTTAACTCTGTCTTTGTGCCGGGCTCCACGACTGGACACCTTTACACAGTCTGAGGCAACAACAGAGAAATAAAGGTTAGAAATAAGTGTATTATAGTGCGCTTTTCCCATAAAGCGAAGTTCAAGAACCATAAGAACAGCGGCTGCAACTGAAGTTGAAATGAAAAGGATATTGAATGTATGCGAATCCTCTGGGTCGCCGTGAATAGAAGTCGAGAGGAACGTAGACATCAACAATGGGGCCATAACGGCCAAACTCTCTGCGCAGGTCCTCTGGTCTGGACACCGAAAACAATGCATGTTTAGTACACGTTCATGGGGACGTGGTGACGGTCTGAAGGGCATCTGAATTTACATATTTCTGGATTACAGCCAATGTACAGTATCCCATAATGCACTGAGCTTTTCACTTCCATGCCAGCAATGTAGCTCACTGTTGACTAGAGATTCAGTAAAGATGACATCCGTGCATTTCAAAGATCTCAGGAGGACCAATAGCGTCACATGAAACACTGCGACATCACAGACCTTTAATTTACATCATGATAATAAACAGCAGAATTCATCCGTCAAGAACTTCAATCATATTTTATTTCTTCAGGAGTAATACAAGCATTTCGGTTGAGGTCATGATAAACATTTAATAGATACATGTGCTCCTTCAGATTCATGAGATAACGTTACACATTACAGTAGCAGGAATTGTAAATTAATCGTTCTATTAATAACACGATGAAACAATTATTACTAATCAAAGCACTTAACGTTATCAAAAACAAGACGACGATCTTTAAAATGCACATAGCCATATAAAATAACGATCGTTTTATTAGTAAAATAAAGATGGATTAAAGAATAACGTTAGCCATCAAGCTATACAATCTGAGCAAATTCGTCAACCAAATCAAAAGTTTCTCTTACCGAGATTTGTCGGAAATATTTCGGACGAAGAGTGACGTGTTGGGCGGCCTCATGTATCGAGACATGATGAATATTTAACCTTTAAGGAGTATAAACGACACTTTACGTGCTAAAAGTCTCACGCGCTACTCCCAGATGCTTTTACGCACTACTGCAGAATCACAAACACTCAACGCCCACAGCGCCCCTACAGACACACGCCAGAACTGCAGGCAGACAGGAGAACTGTCTTATGTCATAACTATCTTCATCCAGGTGTGAAGGGCTCCATTTGTTAAACAATGATGACAACAAATAAACTAAACTAAAGCATTTGGACACGTGTTTAATGCACAAAACACACGGTTAAACAAGACAAAATCATGTATTATTACATTTGGATGGTGTAGGAAACAGCAGTCAAATTATATGCGTCTGCTTCTCCGGATGAGTTTAGCACTTCCGTAAGTAATTGTCTGGAACAAACAACAACAACAACAAAAAGACAATTTTTGCTTTACATTTTCTAACATTAATGAAAAAGAATGTTCGTCTAACCTCTATCATGTCCTCTCCATCAATCTCTCTCACATGTGTGAATTTTTCCGTCTCAATCACAATCTTGCCATCCATCAGTTGAGCTGTTGCCTAAAATAGAACAAAAAGATCAACATATCAAAGAAATCAATCAACTCTCAAGCTGAGTTGAAAATGTTATTATACACATTAATAAACATAATGTGTAAAAGTGGGTCTTCTAGTGTTAAAAAAGTCTTGGTCGAAAGCGTGTGCACATTCGTTTGGGTCATTATTTTGAATTATTTATTTCACCTGTCACTGTTGCTTGGCAACCGTGCACTGATAGTCCACTCCATCCGGGTTACGTCTATATGACGTCTGCATTTACATCTGCTAGACATCTGCAATACGTCTCGGAGACGTCTGCTGTCTCTGTAAGACTCAACTCTAGCCCGCGAGATCCATCTTCCTGCCGAGTTTAGCCGGTGTTGTGCCTAATTTGCACCCCCCGCCAGATTATGACTCCCCTCATAGACTTTGATTGTACCGCGAGAGCGATTAAAGTGCAGATTGCTCGGAACGCATTTGAATCGCTCTCGCGGTACTTTAATGCGATATCCCAAACAATCTGCGCAGCCCAACATTAAATTGAACGCGTCTGTTCCTGAAGTCACTGATAAGCCTTTTTAGGTGTTTTATCAGAGTTGGGGCTAAACTCTGCAGGAAAATGGATCTCGCGGCCAGAGTTGAGAACCACAGCTGTAAAATGTGTCTGATTTAGAATGGATGTGAAATGGCTCCTTCTTAGATGTTTAGCAGATGTTTTACGGACATCCAGACGTCTACGAGATGTATTGAAGTTAAGCAAACTGTGTATTGAAGATGTACCTCTAGACGTCAAAAAGACGTAAACCAGATGGATTGTGCTATCAGGTAACCAGCCACGCAGGTGAGACTGTGAACTATAATCAAATCATTCAGGTCTTTTGACCAGTTATTTCCATTATTTTAAAGTGTCCGAACACATTATTGCCTCGTTGTTCTTGAGAGATCTAGGAGAGACTTCTTCGGTTCAGTGAAGCACATTTTTCCGGTGTAAACTGATTCAAAGAATTTTGAAACCTGCCGCGCGCTGATTCACGTGTCATTATCAAGATGTTACACGAACAGCTTCCGGTAAATGATGACAGTTAAAGTGACGCTGGTAATAAAGAAAAAACTGCGATTGTGTGCAGATCATGTTTTGACATTTACGACAAAAAAGCGAAGTTTCTTCTAGATATATTTTGGTAGTCAAACAGTAACAGTAATAACATCATAACAGAAAGTCCACGTGAATGCTCTGAACCTTGATTTGCTTTCCGTCTATGGTGTTGAAGAGAGTCTCTGTGCCGATGCTGAAGGAGTTTGTGTGACTTCTCACCGCAGATTTCACACAGATGGTGAATTCATTTCCATTCTGATGAATCGTCGTTACAGGTTTCACTTCATTTATCATTTTAAAAAACAGAACTGGAATAGCTGTCGATAAAAACATCATTCATAATGCATACACACATGAAAAACATCTCCAGACTTTTATTTTGCTGTAACTCACAGATGGCTCTGAGAAACTCTTCTGCATTCTCCTGTTCATAAAGTTTCCAAGTTCCACTGTAATCTACAGCCATCATCGTCCAGCAAACAGCAGTTTAATCCACACTGAGCTCACGGTGAGAGGACGTTGTCATGTGTGGGACTTGGCTTGTGTTATTGTGTATGTTATGAATCGTCTTAATGAAGTCTCAGCAGATCTCTTCCACAGTGACGCTTTACTCTCAAATGAGTCCTGTGAGCTTTAAGATCGACTGTTCTCAGAATTAAGCAACAAATGACCCCTTACACTTAAATTTACTGTATATACAACTTGAGACCATTTGTGTAGATCACACTTCTTCAGGAGGAAAATCCTCATCTGTTTACCATTTTAATTTCACTGTGTGCTCCAAAATCATTTGCATTAAAACAAACAAACAAGCACATTTTGATTTTAAGCATTAGACTTTTACGACTCGCCAGACCACTGACTCCAGTTTCACAATCAACTTTTTTAAACACACATGAAACAAACACTGTGAGGTGATCAATGTGATAAAAACGACTCCTCATCGTCTTCGTTCAGTTGGTTTGGACCCAGATCGCTCAGACAGCGGGAACGTTTTTGTTCGTCCAAATCTAAAGCAAAGGTAACACTCGGCTTCCTTCCCCTGATTCCTCGCTCACCCTCCTGTTTCTCGTCTCCTCCGTGTCGTCTCCATCTGGACTCATCACTTTTCTCGCTTTCATTGTCTATTGTGACTGAGTCCTGAAGGACGGATGAAACTGGAGTAACGTTCAACGGAACACTCGGCCTGGTCACATGCTCTTGGTTATCTGGAAGAAGTAATGACATCATCAACATCACCAGCATGAGAGAACAGAGAGAAGAAACACTAGTTAGTGGCGCACCTGATTCAAAGCGAGCTCGTCTCATTGGTGGAGACTCCTGTCGATGAGCAGGACCAGTTAGAAACAGACTCATCTGTAAAATAGACGGACAGACATAACCAAACATTCATTCTTCTGTAAACCCTACCTCTTAAACAGAGAATGTGAAGCTTATGTCACGCTCTATGTAGCATGTTGCGGTGGCGTCGCCATCTTGGGAGGATCACATTCCACTGTTATTATTGTTTTGATATGTATCGTTACTTGTTTTGTTTGATATGTGGAGTAATCAATAGTGAAAGAACTATGTACTTGTCCTGAAGGATTCTTTGTGATGCTAATAGGGTTTTTAACACCGCAATACCGACCTACTATAGTTATATTTCCTAATCAAACAAGAAAAACAAAACACTGCATAGAATGCACCAGCAGCGATCCTCCCAAGATGGTGCAACATTCAATCAACATACTCTAATTAATCCACACAATTGGATTATTGCATTTGAAACAAACATGCTTTTCAAATCAAGACGTTCGTGTGCAAATCAAGGAGATTCCCATCATCTGTGATGTGATTCATGAACATACGGTACGGTTTGTGGTTTGTTCTTGACACAAATCTGAAGATTCTTTAAAGAGCTCAACAGCCATACTATCAAAATATGGTTAGATTATTCTTGATAAACACCAAAGAAAAAGTCCTTCGCTCTGAAGATGACAGTACATAAACTGTTCAGATGTAACATGAAGTGATGCTCACCCGTCTCTGGATTTCCACACGCTGTTTTCTGAGATGTGTCTCGCTCCAGTCATCTTCTGCAGGATCTGGCATCAGTGTGTGTCTGCTGTATGAGCGTAACTACACACACACATATTCCATGGATTTCTAGTTATAAAAACTGAAACCTAACCAAATTTTTACCTTAAAAGAACATTTTTGCATTTTTACAATTTTGACTATGAGGACGTCTCCAAAGGGTAAATTCAGATTAGGCATGTGTTTCTCACTTGTGGGGTAAATGTATTTAAGGGGGGTTAGTATTGTGATATTCAAACACATCTCACTCTCTGCCGGGTCTTCTGCAGGTTGGCTCTGAGAATCTTTCTGATCTCTTCTTCTCGCTCTTTAGAAATGTTTAGAGTTCTTCTGCTGCTCTGCTCTCTGCAGACACACACACACACACACACACACATGTAAAGAGCGTGTGAGCAGTGTGTGTGTGTGTGTGTGTGTGTGTGTGTGACTCACATTGTGGTGGTTGTGTGTCCTGCAGTGTTCAGACTGGCTGAACTGTTGCTCTCCAGCAGCATCATGGCTTGTTTGAGCTCCATTTTATTATAGAAGGAGATGAGCTGAGGTTCCTGCGAGCGTTCTCCACCGATCAGACAACGCTTCACGTAGCGCTTATTAAAACGATTCATCCTGCCAGATAAACGCACAACAACATCTGAGCGATGACCAGAGCACTTTTTATCATAATTCATGTCGTTTCAAGAACATATACGGTGACATTCGGTATGTTTCACAGTATCTTGTTTAGTCATCAAATAATAACATTAAATCCATCAATCTTTCCCTCAGTCTATATGGGCAGAAGGGTTATTCAGAATCATGTCAGCACGAGTTTACACCACACTGCACATTGTCTCTCTTACACAAGTTGATTATAAGTGTGTCATTTTTTTCATGATCATAAAGCTAAAAGTGTCTGAAGAACAGCGTCATGAATATGAAACACACTTTTCCCTCCAATGACGGTGTCCGTAGTGCCCACACACGCCTTCTATTCCAGCCAACAAATGCTCCATAAACTACACGACACACAAAAGCAGACATTTCATTAGTTAGATCTTTGCTCTTTGCCAGAAAGGGTTTTGTGGGTAAAGCTTCCGACACCATCACCTGTGTGTGAATTTCCTCAATGATTGAAGTTTTGCTCTGTTTCTTCTTCTTCACAGCTAGAAGATCAACGAGAGGCCGGATGGTCATCCCCTGTAACAGCCCAAGAGACGCGTGAAGTGTGAACCAAAGGGAAATATGAATTCATGGGACTTTTATTTAGTCACCTGCACAAAAACCGTGAAGAAGATGACGGTGATGATGGCGGTTAGAAACATGTTCTTCATTGCAAAGTCATCGCTGGACAGCAAGAAGACCAGAGAAAAGGCAATAGCTCCCCTCAATCCTCCATATGCCACGATGAACTGATCTTTACCGCTCAGCTTGACCATACGATACTTATTTATGATGTACGTTAAACCGACCACACCTAACCAGAGAGCAGAACATCAACTTGATCATAATCATGCCTTGCTATTCATATCGCACAAAATAAAGCGTGTGTCAAACGTCTTGGCAATATTATGACATTTTCTCTGAATTTGTGGTGAATGTTAAAGAAGCAGTAGCCAAACAAAGTGTTATTTCAATAATTCAGTGACTGAAGCAGACATCGATACGGTCACAGCATAAAATATCAACCCTTACCCAGAACTCTGGACACCAGACACAAGACGATTGTGATGCTGACAAATGTCCAGTTCCAAACGTGGGGTCCGGCCACTGTGGACACGCCTAAAAAGATGAAGATCAGCGTCTCGCTCACGCTACTCCACATCTTCAGGAAATATTTGATGGTGGTGTAAGACTTGTGGGAAATGTTGGCTTCCACGTACGGCCGCATCAGCACGCCACACGCGATGAGCCTGAGGCAGCAGACGAGACTGGTCAGAAACAGCATCCAGTCGGAGACCTTAACCTGTCACATGATAGAAACACTCACGCCATGATGCCGGACAGGTGGAAGACTTCAGCAGACAGATACGCCATGTAGCTGTACAGAAACACGAAGAGGGGCTCGATCACACGCGAGTGCGCAGTAAACCTTGACGTAAAAGCAGCCAGCACGCCGTACACCGCGCCCACCATCACGCCCCCCAGAGCCACCACAAAGAAACACAGAACGCCCAGAAAGACGTCGCCCGGGGTCACCTCGCCCACGTGAGCAAACTCCTCAAACAAATGATACAGCACCTGCAGCAAACAAGCAAACATGTAACATCCAAACAACAAGAAGCGCTTCATGAATAAAAGTGACTAGCAGCGAGGTGTGGGTGAAATATCTCTCAACACATAATATGGGAATTAGCACGCAGGGACGGACTGGTGTTTCTCACCACAGTAACGGCATCGTTGAGCAGCGATTCTCCGAACACCAGGATGTGCAGTAGCTCATTGATGTGGATCTCCTCAAAGACAGCGAGCACGGCCACTGGATCCACGGCTGACACTATCGATCCGAACAGCAGGCAGGACAACAGGTCCACCGAAGCGAGACCGCCGCCCTCCAGACGACACACTCCGTACAGCCCCGCCCCCACGAAAAAGGAGTTCCACAATGTTCCCACCACCGCGAAGGTTAGGATGGTGCCGGCATTCTCCGTGAAAGGTCGGATCGGCAGGAAATAGCCAGCGTCCAGGATGATGGGAGGGAGGAGACAGAAGAAGAACAGCTGGGAATCGAGCACGGGGGGATTTTCACCTATCACACGGATCAAACCGCCCAGCAGTAAACCCACAGCGATCAACAGACAACTCTCGGGGACCACGCTGGACAGACGTGGGATCAGATGGAAACCTGAAGAAGAAAAATACACAAATGTGAGATGCATGTGAGATGGTGGTCTAGTGGGTTAAACCACTGAACTGGTAAATCAAAGGTTGCTGGTTCGATCCCAGCAGCCACCACCAGTGTGTCCTTGAGCAAGACACTTTACTCCATGTTGCTCCAGGGGGATTGTCCCTGTAATAAGTGCACTGTAAGTCCCTTTGGATAAAAGCGTCTGCCAAATGACTAAATTATAAAAAAAAATATTACACAAATCTGCTTCTGTCCCAGTAGGATGGTTGATCTGATCTGATCTGATGTGTGTGAAATGAACAAAGCTTTGAAACATGAATGTTCTGGGATCAAGAGCTTTCAGAATATTCCAAGACAACTTCAGCGGAATGAAAGATTTCAAATTGTCTAGTGAACATTATGACCATTTCACTTCTCAAAGTCTTCATTCTATTAGCTCTCCTTTCTTGATACAATTATTCCTTCCAAAGTTGTCTATATTTGTTTTTGTTTGAGAACAATAACTTGTCCCATTATCATCACACATGGATAAGTGGGCTTCACAAAAAGCATGTTACATTTAGGAGTCCGACCGTGGTATCATAAAGTGAGAGAACTGTGTGTGTTTACATCCATATCAGGGCTCTAGACTAACTTTTTGCACTGGTTGCACTGGTGCGCCTTACTTTTTTTCTTGGGTGCACCAGCACAAAAGTTAGGTGCACCCAAATTTTAGACCGCATCGCATTTAACATTTACCTGCTTTGACCAGTTCACTTTTGTTTAATGTCCATATGGGAAAAATTTACTTGTAAATGTTTATCTTACCATCTGTTCAACATCCATCCATCCATCCATTTTCTGCCGCTTATCCGAACTACCTCGGGTCACGGGGGAGCACTGTTCAACATTAAGTTCTTTATTTGAAGCACAAACTTACAAGAAAGGTAATTTACTGAAAAAGTGTTGGTGCTTAAATTGCTTCAGTGAAGTGAAATTTAAACTTAAAAGATCTAAAGATAAATGGACCAATGCTTGAAGGCTCTGTGTCGGAGCATTGCTTATGATTTTTGGACGGATCAGGCCTTAAATTAACATTATTTACGAAAAAGTTGTGAATTGTTCTTTTCATCTTCTCTCATCATCCCCTTCTACAGTCACTCTGTTTAACTAACAGCATTAGTCTCCTAACCTCTCTGTCTCACTGCAGCACACGCATTTTCAAACGTACACACCAGAGGTTGCGCTAGTGTTTTTTTGTCCGTCATTTTGACTAACATGCTCGTAAAAACTCCGTCATAATCTGTCATTACCCATCACTATGGTTCAAGGTGGTGTTAGGTGCTAATTTGTATGTTCGTGACGTCATCACGCTGTACTGGCGTCCCGGAACTTGTTGTATTGTGATACAACCGAATGCCCAATAAAGCCGATACAGTTTTTGATACCATATTCAAGCCCTTTCCAAATCACTTTTTATTTTGCTCATATCTTGTGTATTTAACAAAAATTATGGCTGATGTCGACTGAAGCGCTGTGATTTTTAGGAACGGAATTTGGAGTAAATCGTGTTTAAAGGTCAATGATGAAATTAAAAGCACAACAGTCCCGTATCACAAGAAAAAGTCACTTTCCAGTGGTGAGAGACTTACTCTATTAACAATTTATTTAAAAAAATCCTAGTGTTGAAGTCTATAAAAATACTGTACAAAACCGTTTGAATAAAACGAAAGTAATGAAAATGGTGCAGCACATTTAAAGAACGAGAGCTCTGACATTATCACTACACAAGAAATTAGCAAACATTACGGACAACAAATAATAAGCAGTGAAGCAAGTTTTACGTTGTTTATCGTGTGTTTATCTAGACTTTTGATCATCTCTTGTATGTTTTGCGATCGCGGTCCGGCTCGCGTGAGGAGCGGAGCGGTGATAACTCCTGGTGCTGCAGACTGTGAGCTCCGTCAACTCACGAAAACATTGTATAAAAAACTTTTCGTGACATAGTTTATACAGGACTGGCGGGAAATGTGCATTAATACTCCTTCATTCTTCATGTTATGTGGTTTACTTGGATAGGTGAACTGTCAGTAACAATAACAGGTGAAAACACGCAGGTTGCTTTTCGAGCATATCACGCTGAAGTGAAATGGGGATTTACAAATTGCCCTCATTGTAATCCGCCAAAATGACGGGCGGCCATCAGATTTTTCCGTCACGGGCGAAAAATCCGTCAATGACAGAGAATTTATAGTTAATGCGACCTGTGGTACACTCACGTGCAGGAATATCTGGACCACAGCCAATCAGAGGGGGGTCCGCCCCTCACTATCATTGATTGGTTTAGACCACGATATGGGTCTAATGTGTGTCTTTTATTGAATCACAGGAAGACTTTCAGAGTTGCGGAGACTTTTTTCCCCTCGAATGGCTGATCGCACCGGTGCGACCTCTGATAATTTTAAGTCGCACCATTGAAAAATAAGGTTTAGTCGCACTCTAGAGCCCTGCATATATAAAGTCATGTGAACATGTTTGGAATGAAGTGAACCACTGACATGAGCTCTGGGCTTTGTCCAGTTTCCTCCAGTGAAACATTTCTATATGAATTTCACTTAGAAAACTGGTTGTCTGTTATTGGTCAGTGTTGATGTCTATCACTAAATTTATCAGCCTTCACATTCACACTAGAAGAGTGTTTATCAACATTCAGTGCTGACACAGAGATGAACACACCCACAATTCTCTGATCACAAACACGCACGCACACACGGGTTTAGACTGAGATAAACTCTCAGCATGAGGTCAGCACAAACAGAGAAATTGAATACAATATTATTAACTTGTTTATAGAAAGTCACACAATTCTGATGTTCAGAAAACAAACATGGTAATAATGGCGTCATATGCGTGTCGTCATGTCTTAACTTATAATTAAGAGCATATGAATGATGTTAATGTGATATTTGGAACTGTAATAAAAAGTTGTTTGTTTATTTCTCACCGAGTTTCATGAGTGACGCGAGCAGGATCCAGAGCGCGACCTCAAAAGGCGTCCGAACCGCCTCATAATGAATCGATATGACGGGAAAAGCTCTTTTGTGATGCTGCTGATCGGACTGATTCTGAAGACAGCGGACAGACAGACAGCAGAAGACGAGCAGCAGCAGCAGCGGGAGTATCCGAGTCATCATCAGCACACGAGACCATCACCGCCGAAATAACGACAACAAAACTCACATTAACCGTGTGTTCATTACAAATACACACAGTCTGTAGTGTCCGCAGGTGACTGTTACTGAGAGCTGCAGCGCGTGCGGGTGGGCGTGGAGTGAGGTGGGCTTCATAAACACGCGCGTGCCGTGTTCGCGTAGAATGTCAGTATTTGGCGCCATCTACGGAAGCTTATGACCCGACCTGACCGGATCAAACACACAAATATTCGACAGATAATGAAAGAATCACGCAGTTTTTATTGCACATTCACGGGTCTGTGGATTGTTCTCTGTGTGCTCTTGGGTCTCATGTTGGTTCTTTGGTTTCTCTCTTTTGTTCAAAAGTAAGAAACTCATTTTCATTTTACAATATAAAGACACTACATGTATATTTGCATGTTTACACGTCTAGATCTAAAACAAAGCCGCTCTTGATCTGTATAGAAGTTGTAACCCTGCGCTCAAAACAAATGCATCTTTCTTTAAAGGACCATCGTGTGATTTCTGCCGACATCTAGCAGTGAGATTGGGGACACGCACCGCGGTGCATGTAGATAGAACCAGCTCATTCTATGATAATACACACACACAAGTGACATGTGATGCAGTGGCTGTGTGAGATTTACAGTCAATAAACACAAACTGCTGTGCATCTGCACTCTTATTTTATTGTTCATTATAAAACCTTCTTTAACACGTTAAGATCAGATGACCGCAGGGATGCATGAGCTGCCAAGACTACTTCTTGTTACATAAAGAGAAGATTTCAGACTGAAGTTAGCCTGATAAGTCCTTGTGAAGACAGAGACACAGTGAGACACAGGGTTAGATGAGTGTCTGCTTATGCAGCTGGCTCTGATGCTTCTTCAGAATGACAGAATAAAGACTTTAAAACAGCAGTTTAGATGTTTGGTCAAGTGAGGTTTGAAGGTACTGTAGTGTCTGTTTGTATATGAAATAAATGTCACTGGTCATGGTTTAGTGATGCGAGAGGGCGTTTGAAGAGTTCTCTTGTTTCAGGGTTCCATCGAGGGTCACGTGTGATGTCACATCTGTGCCTCTGGTGCTCCACTCATCTCGTAGCTTTTTAAACTCCTGACATGCATAGAAATGTCTGGAATAAGTAAAAAGAGTCAAAAAAAGTCCTCTCACTCTCTTTAAAGATTTCCCACCTTTAAGATGCTGTAGTTGGATGTCCTGGCAACGTAATCCCTCCAGGCCTCTGCAGCTAACTCTCTCTGCTTATGAGTGAAGCTGATCTACAACACAAACACACCCACACGAATCACAAACTGAGCCCCTCCCCAAAAACTCCTCAACCAATCACTGTACCTCAGCGTACATCCGTCTCTCCTCCTGTGCATTAACGTGATGCTGCCGGTCCAGAATGTTTTGCTGCAGGGTGTGCACATGCTCGGTCGTGTCTTTAGCGATCTGTCTGATGCTCTTTAGGGCTTCATCATCAGAGGAGATGAGCATCAGCCCTTCATCAGACAGCTCAGTTGAGATCTCTGCCCACACGTCAGTCACCTGACAAACATTCCAACTTCATGTCAGGTGTGTGATGGCTACAGAGAAACATCTTTCATGATTTACCTTGAAGTCCAAGTATTGGCTGATGATGCTGAGTGTGATGTCATCTGCGGTGCTCAAACCTGACAGCTGTTGAAATCCTGCAGTTGAAATGATTATCTCATCACTGGTATCTTGAAAATTATATTTTGTGTCCAGCTACAAGATGAAAGTTGTTTGGTTTCACAGACGAGTCTCAGACTAAAATGAATGTTTGAGCTGTCTTAACTGATACTATATCAGTGTTATTGTTTTGTCTCAAAATTTTTATAAAAGCAACTTAATATCCTGCCACTAACTTATGTGTGGTCCTAGCTTAAGCAAAGCATTGTCTGTGAAACCACCCATACCTTCCATTTTTTTTTGGCTTTACCTAGCTTGCAGAACAGGCAGTAGATGTTTGCACACAGGTTTTCTGACACTTCTCTGACTGAAGCGCTGAGATCATGTGATGATGTTTTATCTTCAGGCTGTTTCACGTCTATGAGTGACAGCATTAGCGTTAGCTTCAAGTCTTTAAAAAAAATATTACTGTGATCAGTACCTGTGATACTTCCCCGCTGGTCTTGTGTGACGCCCATCAGCTCTTCCTCTTTCCTCCAGATCTGCAGGAGGAGTTGCGTGGCAGTGACGTCTTTCTCTCCTCTCCAGCTCAGCACGTGAGGAAGTGCCTGCGGGTTTTCACACAACTCCAGAAGAGTCCCGATGAGCGTGCTCAACATATGTCTGGGGCTCGCCTTCACAAAACAACATTCTCTCTTCATTTATTATTTGTCCATTCCAAAAAGAGCATTTAGTGAAACTAAACAGCAGAAAAGGCAGGTCAGAGAAATTCTCGATCCCCATCACCTGCAGCAGACGCAGGAGCAGATGAACACCTCGTCTCTCCAAAAACACGTCCTCCGTATTAAAACAGCCGATGACACACGACCTGTGGACGCACACCACATCCAACACTCCATTTGAATAAAAACCTATTATCAAACACTTAAAAGCAATGAAATATGTGTGTGTGTGTGTGTGTGTGTGTGTGTGTGTGCTTGCGTCTCACCAAACACAGTCCACGGTGGACAGGAGCAGTTTATTATGACCTAACCCACTGAAGATCAGCTGAGCATCCACATTTAAATACTGAAGCAGAATCTCCACCCCATCACTGCCAAACAGCTCCTGAATACACACACACACACACGTCTGGTTTATTATCTCCGTGGGGACAGTCCATAGGCGTAACGTATTCTATACTGAACAAACTGTATATTTTTTATATGTTTTTGCCCATCGGGACCTTAATTTTGGTCCCCACAGTGTCACGAGTCCCCATGAGTTGGTGTGCATTCAGGTTTAGGTCCTCACCGGGATATAAAAACATGTCCACACACACACACACACTACAGAACGTGCAGGCAGGGTTGATTCAAACACAGAGGGTCTGCTACAGTATATAAGGATTGTGTCACCTTCCTGTGCAGATCCCCCTCACAGAGCACCGACAGAATGAGCTGACTGTCCATCTGTATCTCAAGAGAGACGTCATCTTCTGTCTCCTGTGTGTCTAAGAACCATCGCAGCACCCCTAAACATACACACACAATATCAAATCAATAATGACATACAGCAGTAGTGTTATGCTTAGGGTCAGGACGATGATGACCTTTCTCACCCAACAGCTGTCCTAAAGCTCCCTGATCACAGAGGTCCTGAATCAGCAGCTCATGGCCAACACACACCACAGATCTGAGCACACGAATGCAGAATCTCATCTGCGCCTTCTTCCCGCCACGTCCGCCGGTGCCGTGGAAACTGTGACCCTGCCCGCTGAACGAGTCTGAAGGATGAAGAGAAGCAATCACTGACGGCGTCATGAAGAGCATGTGCACTCAGTAGACAACATCACTAACCTGCGTGTAGACACCAGTCCAGCAGCAGCAGCAGGCAGGTGTTGGCCTGACACGTGATGTAATCATCCAGCATCAGAGGAGCTAATGTGCTCAGCGTGGCCAAAGCCTGAAGCTGCAGCTCCTCCTGCTGGCCGGAGGTCCAACTGTGTCTGCCGCCATGAGCATCAACGGATCTCGGCTTAATCAAGAGCATCAGGGCCAGCATCACACGCCCCTCTCTAAACAACTGTTCGGCAGAAAAACACCAAATAAAGACTCATCATTCTGACCCTCACTGGTGCAGCAAGAGCTTTCACAGAAATCAAGGGTCATTCCTAACAGTCACCTGCAGAGCAGACAGATCTTTAGACAGAACCACAATCACGTTTAGCAAGAGTTTCTTCATCTCAAAGTCCTCGTGGTTGAAGGATAGCCGGAGGTTCCGCACCAGAGGATTGTGACTCTTCACTGAGAGACACAAGATATTCTTACACAAAGGTGTGATACCTCACTTTTTTGCACTTGTCACTTTGCTGCTCTGAAAACTAAAATGAAACTTACACTCTGGAAATGTTGCAAGCAGTGTGAGATGCTTGATAAACCCACTTTCCTAAAACACACACACAGTCAGATCTGATGAACAGAGTACACACATATTACACATACACACACAGAGCTATTTAACACAGCACACACACGCACACACAAACTCATGTGGAGCTGATGGATGGAGCAAACACACACGCGCACACACACACACACACACACGCACGCACGCACACACACACACACACACAGCTAATGAACACAGTACACACACACACGCGCACACACACACACGCGCACGCGCACGCACACACACACACACACACACACACACACACACACAGCTAATGAACACAGTACACACACACACACACACACACACACAAAGCTGATGGATGTAGTACACACACTCACTCACTCACTCACACACTCACTCACACACACACGCACGCGCGCGCGCGCACGCACGCACGCACACACACACACACACAGCTAATGAACACAGTACACACACACACACACACACAAAGCTGATGGATGTAGTACACTCACTCACTCACTCACTCACTCACTCACTCACTCACTCACTCACTCACTCACTCACTCACTCACTCACTCACTCACTCACTCACTCACTCACTCACTCACTCACTCACTCACTCACTCACTCACTCACTCACTCACTCACTCACTCACTCACTCACTCACTCACTCACTCACTCACTCACTCACTCACTCACTCACTCACTCACTCACTCACTCACTCACTCACTCACTCACTCACTCACTCACTCACTCACTCACTCACTCACTCACTCACTCACTCACTCACTCACTCACTCACTCACTCACTCACTCACTCACTCACTCACTCACTCACTCACTCACTCACTCACTCACTCACTCACTCACTCACTCACTCACTCACTCACTCACTCACTCACTCACTCACTCACTCACTCACTCACTCACTCACTCACTCACTCACTCACTCACTCACTCACTCACTCACTCACTCACTCACTCACTCACTCACTCACTCACTCACTCACTCACTCACTCACTCACTCACTCACTCACTCACTCACTCACTCACTCACTCACTCACTCACTCACTCACTCACTCACTCACTCACTCACTCACTCACTCACTCACTCACTCACTCACTCACTCACTCACTCACTCACTCACTCACTCACTCACTCACTCACTCACTCACTCACTCACTCACTCACTCACTCACTCACTCACTCACTCACTCACTCACTCACTCACTCACTCACTCACTCACTCACTCACTCACTCACTCACTCACTCACTCACTCACTCACTCACTCACTCACTCACTCACTCACTCACTCACTCACTCACTCACTCACTCACTCACTCACTCACTCACTCACTCACTCACTCACTCACTCACTCACTCACTCACTCACTCACTCACTCACTCACTCACTCACTCACTCACTCACTCACTCACTCACTCACTCACTCACTCACTCACTCACTCACTCACTCACTCACTCACTCACTCACTCACTCACTCACTCACTCACTCACTCACTCACTCACTCACTCACTCACTCACTCACTCACTCACTCACTCACTCACTCACTCACTCACTCACACACACACACACACACACACACACACACACACACACACAGCTAATGAACACAGTACAAACACACACACGCACACAGCTAATGAACACAGTACACACACACACACACAGCTAATGAACACAGTACACACACACACACACAGCTAATGAACACAGTACACACACACACAAAGCTGATGGATGTAGTACACACACTCACTCACACACACTCACTCACTCACTCACTCACTCACTCACTCACTCACACACTCACTCACTCACACACTCACTCACACACTCACTCACTCACACACACACTCACACACTCACACACTCACACACTCACACACTCACTCACACACACACACACACACACACACACAGCTAATGAACACAGTACACACACACACACACACACAGCTAATGAACACAGTACACACACACAGCTAATGAACACAGTACACACACACACACACACACACGCACACAGCTAATGAACACAATACACACACACACACACACAGCTAATGAACACAGTACACACACACACAAAGCTGATGGATGTAGTACACACTCACAGTCACTCACACACACACACACAGACACACACACACACTCAGAGCTGATGGACGGAGTACACACACTCACTCACACACCCACTCACCCACCCACACACACACACACACACACACACACAGACACACACACACAGACACACACATTCAGAGCTGATGGACGGAGTACACAAACACTCACACGCACACACAGATATACGGTGTTGAAGAAGAGTGCACACAACATTTGTGTAGAGGATGAAGAGACTCACAGTGAACGGAGCGTGCGGATTGGCTGCGATCATTGACGTAAGCACCAGCAGGTCATTCCTCAGCTGTTGATCATAATGACGAAAGCCATTCAAGAGCTGATGTAGAAAAGCCTGTTTGAGAGATCTGCCACACACGACACGACAGAAATCATCAACAGCGCTTGTGTCTTCATGTGCACATCACAATCACAGCAGCTCAACCTTCCCCAGAACAGTAAGACTCACTTCACTCAAAAGAAACAAATAAAAAATGACATTCTTCCTTTTGATCATTTTGTCTTAAAGGGATGGTTCACCCAAAAATGAAAATTCTTTTTACATTTACTCACCCTCAGGGTTGGGTCAAGTTCTGGAGCACAAATGTTTCCTACTTTGGTAGTCAATGATGTTCCAGAACTGAAAATGACAAACATTCTTCCAAATATCTGTTCTGAGTAAATGATGGCAGAATTTCCATTTTTGGGTGAACTATCCCATTGAGTGATTTGAAAATCACATAAGCACTGTTCTAAGCAACAAACCTTATCTTCTGAGAATTAAAAAAACCTTGATTAGCTGTGAAATCATGTGGATGAACATCTATTTTTCTGCTTCTGTTCCTATTTCTTCATTATTTAAAGAACAATCTTTGATCTACCAAGAGTATATGGCCAAATCAAAGATGAAGTCCTTGGGACATGAATGACTTTAATGCTTGTGATCTCAGACTGGCTCACACTTATTTACCCTAACCCAACATTCATTTCCAACCATTTGGACCTTAGCCAATCACAGCCTTCCTTTCTGATTGCGTTGTGACCATTCTGTAAACCCAACTAAATATATTTTCCTCCTCACTCTATGCAGTCCGTGTTACTGAGCTGAGTGGTGACCTCCTCTTTAGATCCATTCTCCAGAAGATTCCACAAGATCTCTGAAGAGCGGAACAGAACCTGTCCTGACGGGTCGTGTTCACCCATATGGTAACAGATCTTCTGAGCGGCCTGAGCTTTCAGCATGAAATGACAGTTCACTTCTGCAAACAGAGTAACACCACGTGCTCAACCCAAATATTCTGAAACCTGGCAGGCCTAAGGACACGAGGGCGAAGATACACAGGAAGTGATGTCACCTGATGTGCGGGACATGATCTGCAGCGTCTGAAGAAGACACAGTTTGACTGGCAGCTGGTTTTCCATGAGGGGCAGTGACATCACAAGAGTTTCAGCCAGACCACTGCGTTCCACCATCAGCCCTCTGTAGTCAGCACGCGTGGGGCAAGCACCTGACACACACACGTCATGACATAATAAAGCTTCAATGCTGCTGAATGTCCACACATGGCAAGCCTCATGTAACCCACCATCTAAACCAGGTCTGGGTTTATCACAGCTGTATAAAGCCATCACAGAAGAACAGATCTGACGTCTGATCTCTGGGACTGGAACTCTCATCAGATAACCTGTTATCAGACACATAAACACATCGTTACACGTCATGATCTGTTTTGCTTCACCAGGCTGCATGGAGAGTTTACCCAGAACCAACCATAAATATTCCTTTAAACATGTGAAAATGGAGCACAAAACCAGTCTTGAGTAGCACGTAATAACCAAAAATACATTGTATTGGTCAAAATGATCGATGTGTCTGCGTAAAAATCATTAAACATCATGTTCCATAAGATATTTAGTAAATGTTTTACCATACATATCAAAAGTTAATTTTTGTGAGTGGATGGAGCAACATGGCTAAAGTGATGGCCAGAAACACGTCTACAAACATGACTCGCTGCCGTCCGCTCTTTGGGAATTATAAACTCAAGTTGAATATCTATGTAAAGTTTAGAATTTCCTCTTCAGGGTTCATCTACTCTCCACTCTTCTTCTCCGCATGGACCAGCTCCCGCGACTCTGATCAACAACTTTAAAGGCCATTATCTCATTATTCTTACTCTAATTCCTCTGAGTTCTTTGGACAGTTGTATTTCGGCCCAATAGTGTCCTATCATCACAAACCCTTCATCAATGGACATAAGGGTCCTGTGAGACTCAACATTTAGTTCAACTGTATGATTTGTCCGCACATGTAGTGAAATCTCATTTAAACTCACTTGACTTGACCTATGAACTCACCCATTTGAGACAAACAGTCCATCACTACAGAGGCGTAGTTGATCTCATCAGATGTCTTCTCCTTCAGGAAGGGCCTCCTTAAAGTTAAAGCACAGACATAAATTCACTCGTGACGCAGCAGACACAAGACCAGTGGCGGACGATCTTACCCGCAGATGTGCAGTAAATCACAGAGGACTCGGCCATAATCCAGATCATCTGGCGCTTTTTCAGCACAGATGTTTATGATCTTAAATATGTCTGCAAGATCCCTCAAAAGCTTGACATGGGCATTTTAAAGAAAACCCTGTATAATGACTCTCTCTCTCTCTCTCTCTCTCTCACACACACATTATTATTATCATGTCTACTCACATCATGGAAAATCATCAAGTTCTATTACATGAAGGAAAATGCTGATTGTGATTGAGTTAATTGGGATCAAGGGAGTTGTAGAGCTACACAAATGAATATCAACACTACACTACACAACATCACACAACATCACACCACACTGAAAGCTATTGACCTGCAGCAACATGTTTTAGGATACAAATCCTCGCTGGCACGTCTTCACCACTTTCTTCAGCATGAACATGTGTCTCTCTTTCAAAGACGACTGCAAAGATATTTATGGTTTTATTCAAATGTCTTTACACAAGAGATTTTATCGTTCAGTCAGAAGCTGTCAGCTGTAATGTCTTACACAAAGAGGATCTTCCAGCAGGTGAATGACTCGAGACAGCTCGTGATTAAATCTGACAGTCTGGAAAACACGGCGATCAAATGAATGCGACACGACGAGGAAAACGTCGTTAAATCGATGACTGACATGTGTCGCGTTACACTCACCTCATACTGGTTTGTTGACCTTCTCTCGGTGAAGATCTGTTTAGAAACGAGCCCGTTGAGCTGTGTCACACCGGACAACATGTTTGCTCTTTCATAAACCACTCAAACTCATGAACTCATCGGAACGCTTCTTTCTCGGCTCTGCGTGCGTGCGTGCGTGCGAGTGAGTGGATGGCGACCACAACGCGCTTCTGTTGCTATAGTAACGTGCGCAGTTTACGGAGCAACGCTCGAGACAAACATTCTCACTTTAGTTCAGGGCATTATGCAGCTTATATTTGTGAACTTCTCCGTAGTTCTTTGTGTACTGAAGAATAATAGCGAACGTTTCATTCTGACGTCTCATGATGCGGTGTGTTTTCTAGAGTCTAGGACTTCTATTTTGACTTGTGCTCAAGAGCGGAAGTGTCGTTACATACATACAGTGAGTTTCCTGTGGATTAAAGCAGAATGAAATAGACGCTGGTGAATTAAATGGGATTCGCTCAGATATAAAGTGTTAAACATTTGATTTATTGTCGAAATATTGAACATTGATCAATGCTGGCGGACTCAGGTGAGTGTCTTTGTGAACTCTCGACAAGTTCATGTTGAATGTATTGATGTTTGTGTTGCTGTGTGTAAGGGTAAGTATGATATAAATGATGACCCGATGAATTTAAGTTGACATTAAACTGAAGCTTCAGCAGACAATAACACACAAACTGATACAGAACAACTCACAATGGCTGCAGTTTAATGATGAGCTGTTATGTGTGTGTGTGTGTGTGTGTGTGTGTGTGTGTGTGTGTGTGTGTGTGTGGTGTGTGTGTGTGTGTGGTGCGTGTGTGTGTTTGTGTGTTTGTGTGTGTGTGTGTGTGTGTCTGTGGTGTGTGTGGTGTGTGGTGTGTGTGGTGCGTGTGTGTGTGTGGTGCGTGTGTGTGGTGTGCGTGAGTGCGTGTGTGCGTGTGTGGTGTGCGTGGTGTGTGGTGTGTGTGTGGTGTGTGCGTGTTTGTGTGCGTGCGTGCATGTGTGTGTGGTGTGTGTGGTGTGGTGTGTGTCTGTGTGGTGTGTTGTGTGTCTGTGTGTGGTGCGTGTGTGTGGTGCGTGTGTGTGGTGCGTGTGTGTGGTGCGTGTGTGTGGTGCGTGCGTGTGTGGTGCGTGCGTGTGTGGTGCGTGCGTGTGTGTGGTGCGTGCGTGTGTGGTGTGTGTGGTGCGTGCGTGTGTGTGGTGCGTGCGTGTGTGTGGTGCGTGCGTGTGTGTGGTGCGTGTGCGTGGCGTGGCGTGTAGGATGTGCTCCCATGTGCTTCTGTTGTGATTAGGAGAGAAGGTGGATTTCCACAGGGTTGTGTCATGAAGTTTTTATCTGACGTGTGTGACACACAGCAGGAGTTTATTCTGACAGTTGTCACTGAGGGTGGGTTAATATGAAGTAAAACCACGATAAACGAAAAGGCCCCTGCAGTAAAAATGATTTCTGTTATGTCAAAGGAAACAAAGTGGAAGTTCCACTCGTGAATATTTTTTTTTCCCGAATATCTCTCAAAGATTAGATGATATTCATTTAGTTTAAATACAGTAACTGTAGTTCTTCCTCACTGTATGAGTCTGGTATGATGCTGCTGGACATTACATACAGGCAGCCAATCACATTACAGCTTGTTGTTTTATGAAGACTTGTTAGTTTCAATAACATACTGTCTTTATGATGTCAGTGGGCGGCGGTCGTTGTCGGGGAAGGAAGCGGTCAGCGGCAGTGGGCGAGCCAGACTCCAGTGGGCGTGGCCGCAGCAGCACACCTTCAACACAGGTGAGGACTCAGGAGAGACATTTTAGAACTGCAGCACCGTTCTACATCACAGACTTGTGTGTGTTTCTGTTGCAGATCAGAAGTAAAAACGCTGAGGCTGATGAAGAGGAGGATCAGTCTGAGAAGAAGTTCAGAAAGTGTGAGAAATCAGGATGTCCAGCCACCTATCCTGTGTGTTTCGCCAGTGCGTCTGACAGGTGAGCTTCAGATGAGGAAAACATCAGTGATTGTCTTACAAAATCCCAAGACATCAGCAAAAACCCAAATCCGATCTAAAAAACGAAGACGTGTGTAAACGGTTTCAGCAGTAACAACATAAACAAATGTAACTGTAACCGGCTCAAACTAAACTTCTGCTAGACCTCCACAAAGAATCAATTACTGTTCAGTTATTTTAATTTGATTTGATACATTTAATAAACAATAAAATATTCATATAAGTAAAATATAAAATAAACTGTTTTATTACTAGCCAGAGTGATAGCCAAATCCAACTTTAGGCCAGTGCGTCAGTGTGTGATGAAACCGTCTATTACAGTAAAAATGTTCTTCATTTTTTGAAGGAATGTCATCATTCAATACGTCTCAATGCTGCTTCATGTTATTTATGGGAAATCAAGTACATGCTGTACGTCTCTCTTCCTCAGATGTGCTAAAAACAGCTACACGTCCCGCTGGTATCATCTGTCGTGTGGTGAACACTTCTGTAATGAATGTTTTGACCACTACTACAGAAGGTGAGGGCTGATGGGTAATTCTACTGCGTCACCACAGCTCTCAGCTAAACTTTTACTGATGCTTCTGTGCTTTGACAGTCATAAAGACGGATACGAGACCTTCTCCACATGGAAGAGGGTTTGGACCAGTAATGGCAAAAGTGAACCCAGTCTCAAAGCCTTCATGGCTGACCAACAGCTGCCCTACTGGGTAACAACTTTTCAACAAATAGAGTGTGTGTGTGTGTACTTGTACATCTATCTTTATGAGGACCAGTTTTAGACCAGCAGAGTGAGGACTAAGAGAGTAAAGTGAGGACATTTTTGTCGGTCCTCACTTTCTGAGACCCCTTAAAAGGACTGTTTGAGGGTTAAGACCTGGTTTAAGGGTTTAGGTTATAATCAGGTTTAGGTTATAATCAGGTTTAGGTTATAATCAGGTTTAGGTTATAATCAGGTTTAGGGTTAGGGTCAGGTACTCACTTCTGATGGTTAGGGGCTAGAGATTGCATTGCGTCAATGTATGTCCTCATAAAGATAGTTGTACAAACATGTGTGTTTATGTGTGCACATGTGTGTGTGTCTCAGGTTCAGTGCACTAAAGCAGACTCTCTGTGTGTGTGTCTCAGGTTCAGTGCACCAGAACAGACTGTGGAAAATGGCGTCAGTTGAGTAAAGAGACAGGGCTGACGCTTGCGCTGGCATCATCGTACCGCTGTGGCATGAAGCTCAACACCATTAAAGTAAAACACTAATCTTCATTTCTATTCCTTCAGCAGAGAGTGAAGATGCTAATCTTTCTAAGAGGTCACATGTCTATGGTTTTATTTTCCAGATTGAAGGATGTGGCGCGTGTTCTCAGCCGGAGGACGGGGTAAAGCATCCACACTTGTCTTTCATGTTATACATCAGTGTAGTTTAATATGTGATATTAGTGGGTTCAGATGTTATTCACACGAGCATGGCTTCACTCAGTCTTTTGTATTAGAGCCACTTCAGTTAGCTGTAGTATGTCAGGACGATTGAAGAATCACTCAGTTGAACACAAACTAATATTTGACATTGAAATGATATCATGTGATTAAAGAATGGAGAGAAGCTGTTCCTGGTCTCCAATAATTGCTCATCTTTGTTATCAAAAATCTTCCTGATCACTTAATGTTTGTTGTTTCAGTGTCACGGTGTAGTGAACCCGTGCTGTTTCTGTCATTAATGTTGATGTGATGTGTGTTATGAGCGAGTGGCAGGTGTGACGGACAGCTGGTGGCATTCCATGTTGATTCTGCCGCCGTTGTTTAAGGACAGTTTGGCCAGTCCCTTTCTCTCAGCGTATTACCCCGACTGCGTGGGCATGAGCCCCTCTGCATCCCCCAACACCCAGCGGTGCGCCGCTCAACCTCACGGTGAGTTCAGCCGCTCTGTGAGTGATGTTCAGAGACAGTTAACACTGATTCATTCTGTCTGTGTGTGTGTAGTGTCGGGACTCTCTCCGTGTTTCCAGCCCTTCTACCAGCCCAACGAATGTGGAAAAGCGCTGTGTGTCAGACCCGACATGATGGAGCTGGACGAGTTGTATGAGTTCCCAGAATTCTCCAGAGATCCCACCATGTATCTGGCGTTGAGGAACCTGGTTCTGGCTGCCTGGCACAGAGATTGCAAGGTCGCTGCTCACACGTGCGCTTGTCCTCACGCTGTAGATCACAGGTTTCATTTCAGAGACTTCAGGTTTCTGTCCCAGTGACACCACACACGGCAGGATCTCATTCCCAACAGTGCACTGGGGTTAAATGAAGACAAGTGGTGTCTGAATCCCCTCATGAGTTGGGTTGGGTACCGAAACCTGGTGCCAATATGGCATCGGTACGTATGTAACTGGACCGAATCAAAACGCAGATTTCGGTGCCTCATTTCCGTGCCACTCAAATGCTGACTGAGCCGTCCATTGAGACATTTGGCCTAATTCAGGTGAACGAAAGTCAGAAACCTTAGATAATACAAATCCAACACATCTTATACAATGGTTAAACGGATCCCGAAGGATCGCACGGATCGCGCGCCCCAGGGATCGGAACATGCATGACCCATGGATTCATCATAGTGAAAGACAGTTTTAACGTGCACTCTCATCTACCGCTATCCATCTCGACAACTTCAGCATTCATCACTTCAACCGCCACATAAGGCAAGTTTTAAAGTGAAACTAACGTTTATTCGAAACGCATATGACGCATCTGTAATGCAAGCAATCACAATAAAACTGTTGCGCGCGTTTAAAATCAATGAAGCGCATGCTGCGTTCTGTTGAGCTCGTTCTCAACACTGTACCGCATTTGACAAGAAAGACAATCGAGACATGACAGTGACAGTGTTAAAACATTATGGCATCTGTTAGTCTGATCTCTAGACGTGCAGCCTGTCAAGCTTTTTACTCAGACTGCATGCATAGGCATATAATTATACTTAATCATTTTACAGACTGTCTGTTTTTTAAATAATGCACATATAATGTCTCTGTAAATTGACTTCATCTGTTGATATATTCAACGCATTTTCTGCTCATATTTAAAACAACTGTGGTGAGCATCTAGTTGTAGCTGGTAAACAGATAAAGGTAAACAGTAAACACTATAACTTTATATCAATGTTACATGCTCATTTCACGTTCACTTTAATTGTGAATTTGTTGTGTATTTTTATTACTAAATAATTATTTTACTTGAACATTTTGTTAATTAATGTCATCCACATGTGTTTTGTGGCACCGTTTGGGCAATGGGACCATTTTAAAAGTATTGATGTGGCACCGGTATTGGAAAAAACCCAAACGATACCCAACCCTACTCATGAGCAGCAGTTGTCGGTCAGAGCAGGTTTTGAGAAACCCTTGCTGTATAGAGCGGGTACCTGCTGTTCCCATGGCGACCCGCACACCACATGACCATTTGCTGTTTGTATATGAAAGAAAGTTTTGTTTAGCCGGTGTTCCCTGAATAACCCTGCTGGTGTCTGCTTGTGTTCAGGAGGTTTTGACAGCACAGAAGTGTGCTCCTCACGTGATTGTTCGGGGGCTGGTGCGAGTCCGCTGCGTGCAGGAGCTGGACAGGGTTCTGTGCTTCATGACCCGCAAAGGTTTGATCAACACTGGAGCTCTGCAGGTGTCACGGCCTCTTCTGCCTCTCTCACAGCACAGCGTGAGACCTCATTTCTTCTTAAAGGGTTGACGACTCAATAGTGAGCATTTCAAAAGAACCTTTCTTGTTTCTCTCCCTTTGGAGGTGAATGTGGAGGAACATCATGATCGTGAGGGCACTGTGTTTGAACTGTCTGCTCTAGACTCAGAAACACACATTTAATCTCTTCTGTTTCTCTCGCTGTGGGTCTTCAGAGTACAGTTGGAATGTTTCTTCTCAAATGAGGCTCATCATTAGCTTCGTTGACTTTACTTTAATGGCAATAAAAACATCAAGACAAAATGACCTGAAATAAAAACACAAAAGCCACAACATTCAGCCAACAGAAATAAATCTACATATCTTCTGTGAGCTCTTGGCATGCTTAGAGATCTGATCTGAGAGCAGTCAGATAATAGCTTGTGCTGTCGGGGTTAAAAATATTTTTCTCCCTGTGCAGAAGGTGTTGGTGATCGGTGCTGGGGCTGCGGGTCTCGCTGCAGCTCGACAACTACGAAACTTTGGCATGCAGGTACTACTCACACTCTCACAAACACACACACCTCATTTTTCTGGCTCGACTCCTTTACCTGGTTCTGTGTCTGCTGTTTTATGAGATAGTTAGGATCTTATGTCCTTGTTTTTCTGATTGGTGGACAGGTGGTGGTGTTAGAGGCCAGGGAGCGAATCGGTGGAAGAGTTTGGGATGACGTGTCAATGGGCGTTCCCGTTGGGCGTGGAGCTCAGATCCTAAATGGCTGTGTGAATAACCCCATTGCTCTGATGTGTGAACAGGTGACCACACCCACCGTGATCTTTGAGTGTTATTTTGTGGGTTTGTTTTGAGTTGTTAACTGTGTGATTGTTGTCTTCAGCTGGGCCTGAGGATGCATAAGTTAGGTGTGCGCTGTGAGTTGATTCAGGAGGGAGGTCACATGACTGATTCAGCTGTGGACAAGCGAATGGACTTTCACTTCAACGCTGTGCTGGACGCCGTGTCTGAGTGGAGAAAAGACCAATCACAGTGTCAGGATTTACCACTTGGCGGTGAGAGACTCTTATCTCTCTCTGATCCATCTCATACGGTCTTCGGCTTCACGACCGGTCTGTGTGTGACATCACAGCAGCACCAGAGACATGTGAGAGCCAGTTGCTCCTATGCAGCGCTGCGTGTAGTCGGACGAGTCTGTTGTCATGATTATTTCTCCTTTCTATGATTGGACGGGTTTTGAGGGTTAGGGAGGTGTTGCTGTGACCAGCAGGGTGTGCTTAATGGGGAAACTATACTGTAAAATCATGAGACCTAAACCAATGATCTGACTAAAAATCCCATGGTGCTTCTGGTCAAGAATAGGGGTGTGACACTGGCGGTGGGTGAGGAAAGACCCCCCTCATATGATTGTAAGGCACTTTGGGTGTACAGCGATACACAATGAAGCGCTATATACATGCTTCTCTGGCCCATGAGAGCCAGTTTAGCCCCAACTCTGATAAAACACCTGAATAAGATAACCGGCGTCCTCACCAACAAACACGTTCAACCTAATGCTGGGCTTGGTCTTGTCTTGGTCTCAGACTTGGAGGTCTCAGGATTTCATTTCAAGACCACAACTGGGAATTACACAACACTGTTGGTGCATTGTGTGACTTATGTGTTAACATCAGTAATTTGATTGGATGTTAAACATCTGGCTTCAAAAGCAATCACTGAAATATTTTTGATTTGATTTATTTTGATACTGTTGTGCGTTTGGTAAATGATTGGAGGATTGTCCTAAAAGAAATCTGTCAAAAAATTTTTTTATGTAAACGTAAAACAAAATGTCATAAAAAGACCCACAATATCCAAGAAGTGATTGCAAAAAAGGTACTTGTATGAGATCTTGTTTATTTATATAATATCATTGGACCTGGGGCCCGTTTCAGAAAGCAGGGTAAGTGCAAACTCAGAGTAAGTCAACCCCAGAAAACGGAATACTCAGGGTTTTTGGTTTCAGAACGCGAGGTATGTCAAACCCGCGACCACGGAGTAAATCAAGCCCATTTCAGAAATCGAGGTATTTTATACTCCGAGTGAGTAACCAGATTAACCTACTCCGTGAACCTAACCTGGTCGGGAGCAGGTTTTATTCCGCAAACCTAGGGTTTGTTACAATCTCCTCCCCCTTTTCGAAGTGAAAGCGAGCGGTGTTGAAATTACATACGTCATTTGTTTATTGATTCGTGTTCCTAATCGCGCTCAATTTAGTCACACAGAACTTAAAATGGCATGTCCGTTTATTTAGGAACCCATAGAAGAGGAAGCTGCATTAATTCGCAGAGAATTATATTTATGTCGGGAGAGAATTGTGAGGCCCCGTTTGGACGTTTTATCTTAACTTTTAAGGCCAGTTTAAGAAGTATATTTAACATTTCCCAATCAGGCATCTTACTAGCAAGACCATTTTATTTCTTTAAAGTTTCCTGAATAAATGATGTTATTGTATTTCTACGACGGCGTTTTAGTGGCACGTTAAAAATAAAATAAATTCAAGATTACGAGATTAAAGTCGAAATGTTACGAGATTAAAGTCGAAATGTTACGAGAATAAACTCGTCGTAATACGTATTTTATTTTCGTGAAGGTTGTAGTTTAAGAGTTGAAGTTATGTTTGAGCACGTACTTTATAACCAAATCCTCCACATCCATTGTTTCTAGAAATTCTGTTATTTTTCTCAAAATATTACGACTTTATTCTCGTAACATTTCGACTTTATTCTCGTAACATTTCGACTTTATTCTCGTAACATTTCGACCTTATATTTCGACTTTTTCTCGTAAAATTTCGACTTTATTCTCGTAACATTTTGACTTTATATTTCGACTTTATTCTCGTAACATTTCGACTTTATTCTCGAAATGTTTTTTTTTTTTTTACGACGCCGTCGTATATTTCATATTCAGCTGCTGCCAAGATCTTTTTATTGCAAAAGGATAGCACCTACATGAGAGCGAGAGAGTTAAATATAATTCGCATTTTCACAGTTTCAACAAAATAAATATAAAAGTGATTGACATATAAACTGGCGCATTAACAAGTGAAGCACTTTTCTCCCATACCAACTCTCTTTCTTTTGCTGCTGCGGCTGTGTTGCTCTTTTTTTCTTAATATTCACCTTACGCTTGTAACAGTACCTTCAATTCGATTGGCGAGAAATGAACAGAGCGCTTTTTGTCACGTGCCGTTGCCATGGTGAATCGTGCTATCTTCACTCAATTGATAATGGCTTTTCATCGCCATGCTGAACGCGCGTAACCTAGAGTGAACTTACTCAGGGTTGATTGAACTAACTCAAATCAGCTGTTCTGAAACTGAAAACTCAGAGTAGCGATTCTCTGAGTAAATCAACTCAGAGTTCAGATTTTAACTCGGTGTTGGTTGAACTTCCTTATTGAAACGGGCCCCTGATGTCATCTGAAAACCTGATGTTGATTTGACTTTATATTGATATCGAAGTGACTTACGGCCTAGATTTGCAACAGTTCTAAATTGTGAAAAGCGCTATATAAACTGAACTGAATTGTATGGAATGTGTTTCTGTGGTTTTGTTATGGTGGATGTTCAGAGAAAATCCAAGAAGTGTACAAGACATTCCTGCAGGAGTCTGGACTTCACTTCACTGAGCTGGAGGAAAAAGTTTTCCATTTCCATCTGAGCAACCTGGAATACGCCTGTGGAAACACACTGGACCAGGTGTGTGTGTGTCTTCAACTATATATCAGATCAATGTGTTTGTGTGTGACTGCGTGCATGAGGAGTTAAAATGCAGTAATGTGTTTGTGTGTGTGTGTGTGTGGCAGGTGTCAGCTCGCTCGTGGGATCATAACGAATGTTTCGCTCAGTTTTCGGGTGATCACACGCTTCTCCCTGGTGGATACGAGTTAGTACTGCACAAGCTTGCTCAGGGACTCGATATACGGCTCAAAACTGCGGTACTGTGTTTCATACACTGCTTCTTGATGTTCATTGGTGTTCTCTCCCTCTCATAGTAAATGTTTTGTCTGTCTACAGGTTCAGTGTGTGGAATATTCTGGAGAGGGGGTGAAGCTGACCTGTACCAACGGCTCTCAATGGACCGCACAGAAGGTTTGAAATATGTCTTAAACACAAATACAATGAAAGCATTCAGTGACTGAGGCTGTTCAAGTCTAAAAATAACATGACATTACACTCCATGTACTGCACGCTATTGAGCGAGTTAGTAAAGGACAATTAGTGGACCTGTGGTGTACTGTATCCTTTAAACCTGCACCTAAGCCTACAAAAAACTACGGAGAAACTGGTGCTTTATGGTTAACAGTCACTAGGTGGCGCTTTGGTGGCACGCCGCAATTTTTATGTGAAAGTGCCATCTGGACAACACAGAAAAAGACGGAATGCCAATGAAAGACATGTCAAAGTGAAGTAAAAGAAAGCAATGTTCGGCAATCCACTGCAAAATTCATCAATGTGAAAGTACATATCATGTCTTTCATAGCTTTCCCTAAGACTGAGTGTAATTCTTCACAAACGTGCAAAAATCAAAAATTTTCACTATTAATTTTGCAGACGCTTTTAACCAAAGCCACTTACAATGATGGAGCAGTGGGCAGCTATCACTGCAGAGCAAACAGGGGTAAGGTGCCTTGCTCAAGGACACTTCGGTCATTTCCTGGTGCCAATGAGAATTGAACCAGCGACCTTCTAGCTAAAAGTCCAACTCCCTAACCACTAGACCACAACTGACCCACAAAATAGTGTTTAGAAGTGGTACCTATGCTAACCCTATCTAATGCACCTGCCAACTTTTACTGTTTTAGTCAACAGTAATTCAACTTAACTACTTTTAGGAACTGCAGATCCTAGCCACAGAAACCATAGTAATGATTTATATGAATTTATTACACGGCGCTTTGGAATACTTGATTCTGATTGGCCAGTTGCTACATTCCAAGGTTTGTTATTCACAGATAGAAACTGCTTGAAAAGAATAAAACCCAGTAACCCGGATGTTGCAAATCAAATCATTCTGACAGGTGCAGTTTAATATTACACAAAATTTAATGTAAATATGTCTTTTAATAACATATATGACATTATATTTACAAATGATTAAACCAAATTGAATGTTCGTGACATTGAACATCGATTCTTACCTTAAAACGAAAGTAAACAGCTTTTCCTCACGTAAGATCTGCATTCAGTAAAAATGATAATAATAAGCAAATAAAATATTTCAAATTCACATTTCATGTCCAGGTTTTTTCTCATGTGCCAAGTACCGGTGTAATAAGCGTGTGTAATTTACAAGCTGCCGACTGTTATCACAAAATAAGCCCCTCCAGTGTGATACAAGACCCTAAACTTCATGTCCTGAATTCACTGACAGGGATTATTTCTGCCATAAGAACCGGCTGCCTGTACATTATCACTTACATGACACTAAGTTATTGGCATTCATTCAGTGTTTATGATGCTAATACTTGAACTTAATAGAATTTCAACCAAAACTGACAAGAACACAAAGTCTGTAATATGTGTTCTCATTTTTCAGGTTGGGTTTCAGCTTTAACGTAAGTTTTGTTTTAAACAAAGCAGCTGATATTGCCATAACGACAGCAAAAACCAATTGGACTGCCGAGACACTTTCACCCCAAAATGGCGGAAGCGCAGTGCTGCTACTGGGCACCATTGTTGCAACGGAACATTCGATTGAGTTTTGCCTCGTGGTATCTATACACTTGCCTGCTCTGTGTTCTGTGCCGCATTCTTTAAACATGCACTGTGTTATGTACTGCATTATTGCCGCCACCGCTGCATTCTGTACTGCATTCTTTAAACATCCACTACATTCTTAAGACCTGCGTTGCATTCTTTAAACCTGCGCTGCGTTCTGTGCAGCATTCCTTACACATCCACTACATTCTTAAGTCCTGCACTGCATTCTGCGCTGCATTCCTTACACATCCACTACATTCTTAAGACCTGCACTGCATTCTGCGCTGCATTCCTTACACATCCACTACATTCTTAAGACCTGCACTGCATTCTGCGCTGCATTCTTTAAACACCAACTATATTCTTAAGACATGCACTGCATTTTGTGCTGCATTCTTTAAACATCCACTATATTCTTAAGACCTGCACTGCATTCTTTAATCCTGTGCTGTGTTCTGTGCTGCATTCCTTACACATCCACTACATTCTTAAGACCTGCACTGCATTCTGCGCTGCATTCTTTAAACATCCACTATATTCTTAAGACCTGCACTGCATTCTGCGCTGCATTCTTTAAACATCCACTATATTCTTAAAACCTGCACTGCATTCTTTAATCATGTGCTATGTTCTGTGCTGCATTCCTTACACATCCACTACATTCTTAAGACCTACACTGCATTCTGCGCTGCATTCTTTAAACATCCACTACATTCTTAAGACCTGCGTTGCATTCTTTAAACCTGCGCTGCGTTCTGTGCAGCATTCCTTACACATCCACTACATTCTTAAGACCTGCACTGCATTCTGCGCTGCATTCCTTACACATCCACTATATTCTTAAGACCTGCACTGCATTTTGTGCTGCATTCTTTAAACATCCACTATATTCTTAAAACCTGCACTGCATTCTTTAATAATGTGCTGTGTTCTGTGCTGCATTCCTTACACATCCACTACATTCTTAAGACCTTATATTTTATTGTAGTATTCATTGCAGGAACATGAGCATTGGAAGTGTAGGTGGCTCCTCCCCCAGAAAGTGTCTAAAAACTGCTTTAAACTTCTCAAATTTATTCTTTAAACATTCTTTTATGATTTAATGGTCAGGAGTATTCTTTAAAGCTGTGCCGCTGTTGAATTTGTTGTATTTGTTTGTGTAAAGTGTCTGACTGTTGAGAGATCTGTGTGGTAGGTTCTGGTGACCGTTCCATTGGCTCTGCTGCAGAAGAACATCATTCAGTTTAACCCTGCCCTGCCCGATAGGAAACTCAAAGCCATTCACAGTCTGGGAGCTGGGGTCATAGAGAAGGTGAGTGTTGAGGATGTGAGTGTTGAGTGTTTGATCAGGCACTGTTCACACACCTCAGCACTGTTTCAGATTGCCCTACAGTTCTCCCATCGCTTCTGGGACAGTAAGATCCAGGGAGCTGATTATTTTGGTCATGTTCCACCCTGTCCAGAGAGGAGAGGTCTGTTCAGCGTCTTCTATGACTTGTGTCCGCAAGTAAGTTTTTTCAACACATTTCCATCAGTTGTGTTTGAGGTCCTCTTTTTTCGCTAGCGTGTGTACATGTGTGTGTGTGTTGTGTAGGGTAAAGAGTGTGTGCTGATGTCAGTGATCACAGGAGAAGCTCTTGCGCTGGTCAGAGATCTTCAGGACTCTCAAGTTGTTGATCTGTGCATGGACGTCCTTAAAAAACTCTTTCAGGAAGAGGTGAATGTTCCAATGATTCCTCACACTTACGGTGAATATGAACATATCACATGTTCACATGATGTCAACAAACACTTGTTTCTCCGTCACTTAAACAGATGGTTTTATAAAAACAAAGATAACTTTATTCTATAGGGTTATGTTGGGAGAGGGATGAAGCTCATTTGAGGTGTCCTGTAAGCTACGGCCGGTCCTCTGGTTGAAACGGGTCATTGTTGATTCTTTACTTTACGTGTCAGTGATTCATAGTTTAGTTTTTGTAGCTCTGAATATAAGTCTACATAATGTCTCACGGCAGTCGATTTCTTTGTCTTCATTGCTGAGAAAACCCTATAGGAAATATACTCTAACCCTTTATCCTCTGACTACTTGACTTGTTCTGAGGGTAGAAAAACACTTTATTACAGCACTTTCATTAGATTTACGATGCGTAAATTCTGAACGAGCATGACGCCTGAAACCAATGATTATAATATGGTATTGTAGGAAGTTCCAGATCCAGTGAAATACTTTGTGACGCATTGGAGCAGAGACCCCTGGTCTCAGATGTCTTACAGCTTTGTGAAGACAGGAGGCAGCGGTGAGGCGTATGACATCATTGCAGAGGATGTTCAAGGAAAACTCTTCTTCGCTGGTGAGGTGAGGAAACTCATGAAAAGCTGATCACATACTGCTGACAACACATCTAATCCGCAGTCTCTCCTGTAAATGAAAAATGTGTATTGGACCTGTGGATTCGCTCCGTCATGTTTGTCTAGCGCTGCATCTTAGATTAATCAGGTCCATATTTCTTGTGGTTTCAGAGTTAGTTAATGTATAGAGAGTTTGCCAGTACAAACATCCTCAATCCTGCCCTACTGCTGCAACATAAACTCCTGTTTGTGTGCTAATTCATACTTTTTACCATCATTACCTTCATTCTATTTAAGATGCTTGATGACTTTCATCTCTTATTGCTGTGAAAGCATCTGTTGTTCTTGCCAAGCGATGTCTGTGATGCTTATGGTTAAATGTGACATTTTGATTCTCTGCAGGCCACAAACAGACACTTTCCTCAGACTGTGACAGGGGCGTATCTGAGCGGCGTCCGTGAGGCCAGCAAGATCACTGCGATGTAGATCTCTATCACCATCACAGAACCATCACACAAAAATGATGGTTCAAAGTACATCTGGCAGCAACTGTTCTTCCATTACTCTTTTGTTTCGAGATCCTGTGAACTTTACCAGCTGATTCAAGACTGATGTCTGCTGAATGTTAAATTATGAATTCAAAGAAGTCGAAAAGTCAAAGAGAATAAAATCATAATTTCTTCTGTTAATTGTCTCTTGGACTTCCCTGCATATGAACAATGGAAATATTTTCCCTAACCCTTTGTCTTATTTGACCCTCTCAATGAAAAACTTTAAAAGTATTAAAAGTTATAAAGTGTTAAAAACTGTAACTTATTCTTTCTTATTTTGTCCTGTTTTGTGCACAAGCACATTTAAAGCCACAGTATAAGGAAACGCTTGTTCTATTTTTTGGTGTCCATGTGTGAATTTGATCAATTAAACTGTTTTGAAACTGATGCAGAACTTTAGACTGTTGTTAGTTGTTTGGATCTATTTATCCGGTGAGCATTACCGGTGTTTACTGATGTCTCTCATTACTGATGTTGCTGCTTATTCATTCATTTATTGCACTGGATGTATACTTTTAATATTTAATATTAAATTAAGGTATTAATGCTGGAATTGGTTATTGGCACAGTGATTTCTATAGGGGATTTAAAGTCTTACTGACTAAATATAGCAGTTTTGATATTTCCTCTCCTAACCCATTAGTAAAATTTGAACTTCATAATCTAATTTATACAAAAAGGAAATCAACTAAACTCAAAGATTATAATGACACTGTAATGCATTATATGTGCTAGAATAATGCGAGAGAAAAGTGAGTGAGTGGTGTGAGTGGCTTTCCTGTGGCTCAGTGGTTAGATCATGGCGCTAGCAACGCCACGGTCATTGGTTCGATCACATTGCACATAGTCAGAAAAAGTGTATAATATAATGCCAAAAAGCATCTGCC
This sequence comes from Triplophysa dalaica, assembly GCF_015846415.1. Taxonomy (NCBI): domain Eukaryota; kingdom Metazoa; phylum Chordata; class Actinopteri; order Cypriniformes; family Nemacheilidae; genus Triplophysa; species Triplophysa dalaica. The sequence continues at coordinate 16,428,725 of NC_079566.1, read as the reverse complement.
AAATGCATAAGTGTAAATGTAGCAGAATTTGGTTAGTATTTGTGTTGTTTCTGTGGCGTGAGATGTGTTATTACCGGATTAGATCTCTGAGGGGCAGCACAGCTCTGCAGTCTCACACCGGATGTGATTTGTTTTGCTGAAGTTCTTAAAGCGGCTGCTGAGTCATTTGAGTGCGTCAGAACCTTAGATTTTAACTTTTGCCTTTTAAAATTCTAACAGCACATGCAAGTGAATTCACATCCATGTTTGCAACATAGATTCTCCTGATTGCATGCTGCTGTCTGTTTCTGCAGATGCACAGTTTGTAACACTCACAAACCAATTTCTAAACAAGCAGTAATGTGGCGTGTTTAAATATCTAGCAGGTGTGTGTCATGTTGTAATGTAGTAGTAATGCAGTGTGTTGTGACGTTCTTTAGTAATTCAGCGCATAGCAGTGTTGTGCAGTAATGCTGCATGTTTCAATACCATGCAGGTGCATGTTATATGTTGTGCAGAGATGCCGTGTGTTGCAACGCAGTAATGCAGCGTTTTGCAATGTTGTGAAGCAATACTGCGAGTTGCAATATTGTGCAGTCGTGCAGCATGCGTAATGTTGTGCAGTAATGCCATGTCATGTAGTAGTGCAATGTGTTGTGATGTTGTTTAGTAATGCAGCGTGCTCCAGTGTTGTGCAGTAATGCAGCGTGTTTCAATGCCATGCAGCGTGTCTTTCAGGTGGGCAGCATGTAATGTAATGTAGGTTTGCTTTGTGTTGTAATGTTGTGCAGAAATGTGGCATGTTGTATTGCATGTTGAGCGTTATGAAGTCAATATTTTCATATCACATAGATTCTTCAAGATGAATTTGCCTCACTGCAACAATACAACAGCCTATTAGAGCCATTGACAATAATCAGAACTTTCCACTATGTGCGTCAGAGAAAAGCCAGTGCTGCATTAATGTAATAGAGTTGTGATACTCCTCAAAAGCTCAGCGCAGCCAGACATCTGTCCCCATGGCAACAAGAAAATACTCCTAATATGGACTTCCTGTGCACAAGAAAGATGCTTGAGGTACAACTTTATGTCTGTCTGTCTCTCTGGAGAATGTGTAAACATGACACGGATGATTTTAAGAGTTCTCGTCATAATGAAGGTTTGATATAAAGACTGATAGAGACGTACAGACAGAGAGTGAGGTTATATGAACAGATTAGTTGGATAATATATATATATTTTATATATAAGCAACTATGAATTCTAGAACATATGTGTTTATCATAGGTGTGTCATAAAACATTCAACTGTTATTTTTAGGCTGTCAAACAATTATCTCAATTAATCGCATTACCCTAACCCTCCAGAATAAAGGTTTGTGTTAAACCTTGTGCTAGTGCTCTAGCTTTTGTTGAAACCAGTAACTTTGTATTGGCACCTAATGTATTATGGCTCCTGTATGAACTTTCGCTTATTGCTCCTAAACTCTTTGTAAGTCGCTTTGGATAAAAGCGTCTGCTAAATGTCTAAATGTAAATGTAATGTTAACATAATATATATCTGTGTGCTGTGCATATTAAAGTTGTATTTATAAACACAAAACACACGCTCTACATGTTTAGAAAATATTGAAATATTTACCCATAATTTAAATTCTAAATAAAGGTTTATCAATTGTTAAATTTTATATTTTTCTTAAATATATGCATTTATGTTTATGTTTTCATAAATACAAAATTAATATACACAGTACACCAATGTTTATTATGTAAACACAAACCTTTATTCTGGATGCGATTAATCACGATTAATCGTTTGACATCCCTATATTTACATGTTTTTATTGTTGTTTGAATGTCTTCTACAACCAACGGACATGTAGAAGAATAGCTTTAAAATATTAATGCAAAATAAAATATATTTATATATAATATAAATATTGCATTTTCTGTACTCGACAGCTGGATTTATAATTGAACTAAGTACTTTTGGTGGCTTTTTGGATCTGAAAGCAAATGTCTCATCGTGTGGTTTTGATCTCTATGTTTAGCTGATCTGTGGGGTTTGTATGTGGTCAGTGTCATAATGTAAGAGAGCAAAAAGCTCTGTTCTCATGTCAAGGGCACATTCACTTCTATCTGTACTCAGTTTTTTTTCTTTTTCCATCCAAGTACCATGAATAGTGTGTCTGGTGCCCAGTGGGCGGGCGCCCTGTGAGCATCTTGGCAGAGGAAGAACCGTTGCTAAAATTGTCCCCCATTGAAGGAAAAAGTGGCCTGGATTAAAGGGAAAAGTCTTCCACCTTCATTACAATGATGGCAGCCGCTAGACCATTCCATTTTCTTTATTAGGCCTTGAGTTTCATCCAAAGTCCATTTATAAACTTCTTAATGATGGTATTTAAAGTACAGTTATAGACCTGATGTTGACAGGGAAACTGGTTGGATCTTAGATGTGACTCAGTGTGGAAACGCTTTAAATATACATTAGTGACGTTCATAACCCCCCCACATTCACACACACAAACACACGTACAGACTTAAAGGCATAACAAGCCTCTGCTCACTAAAGCATGTGCTGGTACCTCAGGATAAGGCTTGTATAGTGACGTTTTGTTCATGTATCATCAGCCGAAACGGTTCTCCTGAGAAGGTCTAATCGTGACGATCACCTCCAAAGATTTCAAAGGTCTCTTCACTAAATCTGGCTCTTTAGAGACAGACAATCTCAAAGCCACTCAAACTGTTTTGTACTGACTCACTGACATTTAACATCACCACTGTCATCTGCCAATCAAAGTGACAGCTGAGTGCGAATATTTATGAGGCCACACCCCTTCTGTGGGTGTCAAACAAATAAACACTAACAAGAGCTCCATTCAGAAGCAGGTCAGAGCTCTTTTCACTCATCACTGAATGTTTTGAGTAAAGGTCGAGACTTCAGCCCATGAGCTCAAAGGGTTTGTGTGAGCGCACATGTAGGTGAGCTTTGATTTGAAAATGACAGGAGATGAATGATGCTGGAGATGCAGGCTCATACATATCTAGGTGGGCTTCATCTCATTTCTTTAATGATCCTTGTTTTCAATGCAAAAAGAGTGCTTGATAATTAAAAGATGGATTTTTCTCTCCTCACAGGAGTGATATTTGTGTTGATTCAGAAGCACTTGATGTAGAGGAACCAGTAGCATCAGCATCATCAGGTAACTGTCCGTTCTCAATCCTAACTCTCTGATTTAAACTCTTACATGGAAACGACTCTTGAAATGAGAGAAAATGATAGAAGAACAGAAGTGTTACACACACGATGAACTGCCCCCAGTCTCTTGAATACAGTTGTGTAGAGTTGTGTTACAGATTCTAATAATCCAACACTTTTGTCCTTGTGTTTGTGTGTAGAGTTGAGTGATGTTGAGGTTAGTTTTATAAGTTGTCGTGTGTTATGTTGTGTGTTTATTATAAATGATTTATCCGTGAACATGATTATAAAGAAAAGGATTTGGACTTGTCATCTTTAATCAAAAACTTTAACCTCCTCCCCCTCGAAATAACCTCGCTCCACTTCTGGTCAGGGGAAATGTGACGAGGGCGGGGCTAGAATGACTGACAGATTGAAAACTGCCGTTCAAATCTTTTACCTTTTACTGATCCAATTAGTTGTCGATGGATGAAATCAAGTCCCGCCCTAAAAAAAGTCTCATTTCAGAAGTTGTTTCTCTCGGGTATTCATCACGACATGGAAAAGACGACAATTGCTACTTCTGTTTCATGCCGACTTTAAATCATTTCTTGAGGTAAAAGTTTCTTGTTATTTGTATTGATTCTGTTGAGGTGATTTTACCTGTAAAACATGAAGTTCAGGAGGGAGAAATAAATCCATCCGTCTTTACAGCACAGATTAAAATGGTCTCACGCCAGATGGCTACGTTCATTTGCAATATCGCAAACATCAGAGACTGTGATTCAGAATTTTATAGCCCTGCCACAAAGAAGAAATAGAAAGGAACAAGGAGTTAAATAAAAACAGACAATGTAGTCTTGTATTTTAATAATAAATGAATTTTACGTGAATCTTTATCCATAAATTGTCTCAATAGTTCAGGAAGTGACAGTTAATGCAGCTCTATTCTTCTTAACTGACCGGGGGGGGTCTGCTCGAGATGGTGATGTAATGACTCATAAACTGATGTGGTTTTTATGAGCGCTCTCTCTTTTATGTTAGTAAGGCACATACCGACAATCTCTCTGTGTCTCTTTGCTAATGAACAATGAAGTTCCAGTCATGTGACTCACGTCTGAAATATTGTGTCAAGCATTTTTTCAGGAGTTTGTGGCCCTCAGTGGAACTCTGCTGACGTACATTTCATTTGCAGCCGTCATGAGTCATGAAACTCTTGTTCTCTGAGTAAAACCTCAAGACATGAAGGTAGTTCTGAACTCTAAAGTGTTCTCAGGTAGATCAGCTTGACCCTCATGATGTCATCACGTCCTCATTAAACAGGGCCCCAACTCTTTGCCTTTACATGATGTTTAACTGGAGAGTCCGTTTGGATCAGGTGTGTGTGTGTTGTGACGATGTTCTGGACGGCTCTAACCCAACAGTGTTATTCACTAAAGACAGGTTTAATAGCACAGGTCTCACTGACCTCTGACAGCTTTTGGGGTTGTTTAGAATCAAAGTTTTGGCTTTGTATTTAAAAGTGAAAAGATAAAAGTGTTAGTATTGGTCAATGTCTTGTTCCCCCAAACTGAAATGTGCATTTAACCCATCCATGGAGAGTAGTGGACACACACACACACACACACACACAGACACACTGTAAATCGAGAACACACATAAAAGTCCTGACCACACAATTCTCTGCAATGCCTTTGATTTGTCATGTGATACAGAATGAATGTTGAGGTGATGTCTGACAGCTTTGATGTGGATTTTAATCATGGTGTTTTTGTCCAGCTTCCTCTGCACCAACCAACTCGTCTTTAGTTTCTGAGTGCAGGCTGTTAAAAGGCACTGACGCCGTTGGTTCTCTTGTGATGTTTCTAATGACAGAAGCTGTGAGGAGTGTTGGGTCATCGGCTGATGGTCTGGTGTCTTGTGTTGTGCACCAGAGATCAGTTTTAACTGATGAAGAGTCAGAACTATGTTTTATCTATCAGGCTGTTTGCACACTGATCTCAGATCATTCAGTTGTTATAAACAATCCAATCCGGCCAGCTACACTCTGATTGGCTGACTTGCAGTAATTCCACAAAGCTCATTCTTCAATTCAATTCTATTTGATTTCAATAGCACTTTTGACAATGTTGCATTGTTTCAAAGCAGCTTTACAGGAAGAAAGACAAAAATGGTAGCAAAAAACGTTTGCTTTAGTATTGAATTAGCAAGGGTCCATCTTTGCTCTTGGTTGTTAAAGGAGATTCTCTGGACTGGCTCTCACGGGAGGATGACACCAGGTGGAGGAACTTGAGACGGCATTATCTGTGGTTACCAGGGTGACCTCATCCTGAGGCAGGGCAGGAGGGCACAGAGAGAATCATTAGCGTAGCTGCTGTTCATTTACTTATAATCAAGAGATTATACTGGAATGCATGATGGGTTAGTTAGATTTAAACTGGGAGAGTGTGTGTGACCCTCCAGTAGTGTCAGGAAGGCTATTCCAGAGTTTAGGTGCATATGAGATGGTGGATTTAGTTATTCTGGTATATCAGAAGTCTGGAGTTTTGTGATGGTAGAGGTTGTTGATGGGTTAAAGCTTGACCGAAGCTCTGTTAGATGTGCGGGAGCTCAACCGTTTAATGCTTCAGAAGTGATCAGAAGAACTTTATAGTCTCTACTGTACTGAATGTTGAGCCGGTGTATGGAGGATACAGTTGGTCAAATGTTCTGGACCTTGTCAGAAGTCAAGCAGCTGCATTCTGAACTGACTGTAGTTTGTTTAATGCTGATGCAGGACAATCACTGAGTTGTGCTTCACAATAATCAAGTCTCGAAGTCATAAATGCAGGAACTAGTGTTTCATAAATACAAAGACTGCTCCTCAGTATGGTTCTAAGATGGAAGAAGGCTGTTTTTGTGACATTTAAGATGTGATTTTCAAAAGACAGGTTGATGTCCAACATGACGTCTAGATTGTGTACGTGCATTCAGATCGCATGTGTTTATAACAGCAGAATATTTCACATGTGAAGTCAATCGTCACAGATGTCAGATGGACAGTCCTCATGAGTGTGAAGGTCAGTTCAGGTCAGAACGCTTCCGCTCTACCGTTCATCTCTATAATGAAGTCATCAGTATTCTGTCATCTGTCTGTGTGGATGTGTGGAGAGACATTGATGATATACAAAACAAATGATTGAGAGATTGTGTGGTTTGCTGAGACTTGAGCTGGACACACAGATATATGGACTCAATCATTCAGAATTGAACCCTGACGAGTGTCTTCACAAAAGAGCACAAAATGTGTGTGTGTGTGTGTGTGTGTGTGTGTGTGTGCGTACATGAGTGTGTGTATGAGTGTGTTTCTTCTGAGGATGTTGTTCTCGAGGAATCAGCCAGCATTGTGTAAAGGACACAAACACACACTTTGATTAGATCTCACTCGCTCAAACACCCTGTTGTGTGTGTGAGTGTGTGTGTGTGTGTGTGTGTGTGTGTGTGCGTGTGTGTGCTCGTGATTGGTATGGAGGTGATGTTTTCTGTGCACGTAAGTAATGACGTCAGAGGGTTCTGTCTGCGTATACACTAAAAGTTAGACTAATACCCCGAGCTACCTGTCTGTCTGTGTGTCATCTGGTACATTTGCTTGTACAGTTTAGTGTGTGTGTGTGTGTGTGTGTGTGTGACTCATCTTTCTGCACTACACTCTAGAGATGTAAAGGTGCATGTAGGGTGCAGTAATGTGTGTTTCTCTTCATTGTTGTATCGTGACCTCATTATGCTGTGTGTTTCTCATCATGGATTTTAGAAGTCATTAATTGAAGCGACTGAGATCTTCAAACGTTTTCTGTGATGTGTATGAAGTAGAGTCGTGTGCTCTAATGTCATTTATCTTTTTACGCATCAGATCTTAAATCTCTATCAGTGTAAACCGTGTCAGTGATAGTTCATATATTCAATTCACATTCAAATGTAAGAGTGATATTATTTCACATGACATATATTCATGTCGTACTATAGAAACGTTTGTGTAGTAATAGATAATAGTAGTTCAGATGGTGGGATTGTGATCCTTGATCAACTGCACCAGTCAATCAGATTAAAAACATTACTGATGTGCAACAAATCAGTGTT